>NW_028270297.1:600000-874710 GCF_037043375.1 Chiloscyllium plagiosum | reverse complement strand
CTAATCGAGGGGTTCAGGGTTGTTTATATACAGAATAGTAGATACCCCAGAGTGTGTTACAGCCTGGAATCTAATCAAAGGGTTCAGGGTGGTTTATACACAGAATAACAGATATTCCGGGGTGCGTTACAGCCTGGAATCTAATCGAGGGTTTCAGGGTGGGCCATGTACAGAAAAACAGATAGCCCAGAGTGAGCTACGGCCTGGAATCTACTCGAGTGGTTCAAGGAGGTTAGTATACGGAATAACGGATAGCCCGGGGTGTGTTACTGCCTGGAATCTAATCAATTTCTGTTCACTTTAAGATAGGTCGGGTTTTGCTGAAAAGAAAGTACAGCCACAGATGCCAGCTAAAGGTCAGACTATTCCAAATGTAACAATTAGCTGGGAAATGGAAGCCTGAGTTTTGACAGCAATTCAAATGCAATCAAAGATTTTAAATAATGTTTGGAATATCCGAAGCCAATGGAATTTGAATATTATTGTTTGTACACCTGGAAATCAATCAAATTATGAGAACTATTGTATCAAGGGAAGTAAATAAACCTAGCATTTTGAAAATAGAGGGAGAGCCACTGCCATCCAACATCAGATTATCTGCTACAGAGCAGGAGTGCTAACTGACCATCTCAAACACTGCCTATCAAAGATACATGTTCAGTTAAAACCTACTTGCATTAAAAAAAACATGACCCAGGGTGATTAGCAGCTGGAAGACTGAACACAGCGGAGAAGATAGAAACTGTATGGTCTTGAGATTGTAACGTTTAATATGTGGGTTGTTGGAACAGCATATTTTTTATAGAGTTGGAGTCAGATAGTAAGTAGCTAAGACAAGAGCGGCTAGGATTTGTGAATAGCTGTTATTTAGTGTTCACTATTAAAGTTAAGAAACTAACTTGCTGTATTTTATTTAAATAGTGGAGTGTAGGAGATCTGTGTCACTCATATTTTAACAGATTATGAGGTGAGGAGAGCTTTTCTGGATGTTAGGTTTTAATGAACAGAGAGGTTCGACTCCACCTTGTAAATGTCCATCCACGCTAACCCCATTTCCCTGCAGTTGGCCCATATCCTTCTAGTCCTTTCCGAGCCACATATTTATCCAAATACTTTTGAAAAGTTGTTAATGTACCCCCTTCAACCACATCTGCTGGCAGCTCATCCACGTACCAGCCATTTATGTAAATAAATGGTCCCTCAGGTTCCCTTGTATTCCTTCCGCTTTAACCTTAAACTGATCCCCTCTCGTTCTCGATTCTATAAACTTTGGAAAAGACTGAGAGCATTCACCCTATCCATATCCCTCATGGTCTTACACAGCTTTATAAGGTCTCCCCTCAGTCTCCTACACTCTAAAGAAAAGGTCCTAGCTTGTCCAACCTCTCCCTATAACTCAGACCATTGGGTCCTGGCAATGTCCTTGTAAACTTCTTCTGCTCTCTTTCTAATTTAATTACTTCCTCCCTATAACAAGGTGACAAAACTGAACACAATACTCCAAGTGCAGCCTTACCAAAGTCTTGGGTAACTGCAACATAAATTCCCAACTTCCATACTCAATGTCCTGCCTGACGAAGGTCAGTGTGCCAAAAGTCTTATTCACTGCCCCTGCCTACCTGTGACTCCACTCTCAGGGAACCGTGCATCTGCCAAGGTCTCTCTGCCCACGACACCCCTTAAGGCCCGCCTATTCACCGTGAAACTCCTACCTTGATTTGAGATTCTAAACTGCAAGACCTCACACATCTATATTAAATTCCATTTGCCATTTCTCAGCCCACTTGCCCACTTGATTAAGGTCCTGCTGCAATTTCTGATAAACTTCCTCATTGATCACGCTCCCACTTATTTTAGTGTCATCTGCAAACTTACTAATCATGCCTTGTACATTCTCAACCAAATCATAGATAACAAAAAGCTATGGACTCAGCCTCTAGTCTAACAAGCATCCTTCCACTAAACCCTCTGCTTCCTATCAACAAACCAACTGTGTATCCAATTGGCCAGTTCCCCCAGTATTCTATGTGATGGAACCTTCCAGAGCAGCCTGCCATGTGGAACCTTATCAAAGGCCTTACTGATATCCATAGAGACTACGTTTACCGCTCTGCCCTCATCCACCTTCTTGGTCACTTCACCAAAGGACTCTAAGAAATTTTGCAAGCATGATCTCCCACTCACAGGTTTATGCTGACCGGTCTGAATCAAACCCTGTGTAAGTAATTGGTGCAGTCAATGGTATGCTGTGCTTCATTGTAAGATGATTCGAGTACATAAACAAAGTCATCTTCCTGCTGTTGCAGAGCCTTGCTGAGAGAGCATTTGGGGCATTCTCTACAGATTTGATCTCCTTTGTAAGGAATGATCTCCTTATCACAGACACGGGTGATGGTAACATGAGGATAGAGTGAATTAGCTGAGTGTTTAATCTGCAGAGCTTTGAGAGACGAAGAAATGGTGATGCTGAAACACGAGGAGTGGCAGCGATCACTTATTTCCAAAAGAGACATTGATAGGGTAAGACATTCCATACTTTACCCAGGATTGATTGGTTTGATTTATTGCCACGTGTACCTCAGTACAGGGAAACACTTTATTTATGAGCAGTGGAGGCAGATCATAGTAAGCATGGTCAGACAGATCATAGGGTGGAAATAGACTTGGATAGAGTAAGGCATACAGGTTACACTGCACAGGACGTGCACTAGACAACATCAACATGAAAAAGATCAGCATTATTTGAACTTAGAGTGTCCATTCATCCGTCTAACATAGATTTACTAATAGTTTATATGCCTAAATTAACTCTCCCCACTTTATTGTGCAGTCAGCGTGTGAACCCGTACTCAACGTCATGTTGTTCACAATCCCCAACAGCACCCACAATACCTTCCATCTGAAACATGTAGCCATTCCCACCAACT
Organism: Chiloscyllium plagiosum; assembly: GCF_037043375.1. Classification (NCBI taxonomy): domain Eukaryota; kingdom Metazoa; phylum Chordata; class Chondrichthyes; order Orectolobiformes; family Hemiscylliidae; genus Chiloscyllium; species Chiloscyllium plagiosum. Next base: position 871,783 of record NW_028270297.1, on the reverse strand, counting down.
TCCGCCCTACATAGAGAACACCAGGCTGTCTTCTCGGGGATGAAAGATGTCATCTTGAGACTTCACACAAGACATATGGCTTCCCTCCTCACAGCAAGAAAACCACGTTAAAGTCCCACGTGTGTATCATGAGCAACGGACCCAGTAGGAATAACGTGGAGCAGTCTGTCTGTGCAGCCTCTGCTCCACTTGTTCATCATGTTAGAGCATCATTTAGGAGACATTTAAGACTGCCGTGCAGGAGATCAGAGTAGAGCGTTGATTGCTGGAAAAACACAGCAGGTCAGGCAGCATCCTTGAAGCAGGAGAATCGACGTTTTGGGCATAAGCCATTCATGAGGAATCAGCATCAATTACCTCATTCTGCACCTGTGTAAGTGCATTGAGATGGGAATGGCCTCCGACTGTTCCTGTGTAAGTGGCTCATGGGACTGACTGGCTTCTTCCTCGTCCAATTGGACAGGGCCTAGGGCGTGACTAGGTTTCCCCTGGTTAATGTTTGACAGCTCAATGTACTGACCAGTGTGACAATGCTGCAGCTTGAAGAGGTTATTTTGACCTGGTTTATTTTAAGAGAGAGTTTGTTACAAAGCTGGCTAGTTCAGGCCACTTGAGTAAACAGCTAGCGAGGCCTTAGGTTAATTTTAATGCAGCCTGAATGGGTGTGGCCAGCTCTCACAGGTTAGGATCTTTGGGTTTTGCTTTCCCAGTAACGTCAGAAACTATTGGGGTCTCCACAGAGTTGGAAGCGTCAGTGAATGTCTCCTAGTTGCTCCTCTCTCTGAATTTTCTCTTGAAGCTGTTTTTAAACCTGGATTGGAGAAATATTTGTGATATTCTGTGTCTGAACTTTCCATTTTGCCAAGGGCTGTGTTTATGGGATTTCCCTATATTGGAACAGTTCATTAGCAAGAGTTCCTAGATCTATTATTCTGTTAAGCTGTCCAATACAATTACGTTATTCTAAATTCCTCTTTCTATAGTTTTATTTCTTCTTTCGTGTTAAAATAGGTGGTAATTTTGCTTACCACCGAGTAGTTTGTCCAGTCACATTGCATCTGGAACAGAAAATTTACATTTATTTTAAAATAAGAAAACATTAGAGTCTAGGCTGTTGCCATCAAATATTTTCGAGGGGCTCTGGTGTGGTCCATCACACTGGACTCCTTCTCTTCCTGAGTGATAGGCTGGAGGCACTGAGTGGGCTGTCCCTCTTCTTCTCCAATAGTGTCAATGGGCTGAATGGCTTCCTCATATTCCTGTGAAACCAGCGAGAGGTGCTGAATGAACTTTTATTTCACTATGGCAATGCGCAGTGTCAGGCAGTGCTGTTACATGAATGTTACTGACACTTTAATAGCACAAGTCTCAATGGAGTCTGCGTCTTTCTGCACATGGACACAGACCAGTTCAGGAGCTGACGGAGGGAAAAAACGTTCTGAACATTGTGGAATCTTCAGAGAGCATCCCCATTTCTGTTCTTATGGTGTGTAGGGTGGGGGTGGGGAGACATTGATGAAACAGTTGAGGCTGTTTGTGAAGAGGAAGCTACCCTGAGGATCTCCCACAGAGCTGACCCAGGACTGAGATAATGAACATCTTCCTTTGTGCCATGTTTGACACCAAACAGTGGAGAGTTTACTCTGATTCCCATTAAGACCAGCTCCTTGATGTCAACAGAAGTCAACCATTGCCTTGACATCAGGGCCAGTCATTTTTACCTGAACCCTTGAGCCAACCTCTTTTGTTCACATCAATAGGGCATGGTATAGGAGCAGCAAATGTTTCTTTCAAAAAGGTGGGATTCAATGTCAGGATTTCTCTTCTCAAGAGTTCGTGGAGCTAGATGACTGAAAGCAATTGAAGAGGAGGTAGAAGGATATTGACCTGTCAGAGAGTTGAGGGATATAAGGAATTGGGTATAAAGAGGATTTGAGGCCAGGAGCAGAACAGCCATGATCTTAGTGAAGGGCAAAGCAGGTTTGGGGAGTGAACGACCTGCCCCTGTTTCTGATGTTCTCACATTCTGTTATTGGAAAGTTAGTGGGTGTTATTTTTATGAATGTTCTGGTATTGAAAATTGCAGTCAGGGAGACCAGATGATTTTGTGAGCCACCTCTGGGTGAGGTATGTGACCTGTATTCACAGTGAATCTGGGTCTACAACATGACTAACAAATGAAGCACAAGCTGCAGATAGGGGAAGATTTATAATGAGAGATGAGGGGCCTCTTTCATACACAGCCTGAATTTTCCAATTACATTTCCCAAATCACCTCAAAGCATATGCGACATTCTTGAGAGGCTGAATGGTCGCCTGTGTTTCTGTGCACCAAGTTACAGGAGTAAGTGGTCTCCAACTGTTCCTGTCTAGCACGTTTGAGGGGCTGAATGCAACACAGAAACATGGGACTGAGGAACAGGAGTGGGTCATGAGATACTTTGAGCCTTCTCCATTAGGCAGTAAGATTGTGGCTGATCAGGTTGGGGACTCAGCCCCACTTTCCTGTCTGCAACCCATTATGCATGACTCACGTCTTTGTCAAATATTTAACTCACGCAGCTTTCAATCAATGTGAACATAGAGGCACGATAAACTTCCAGAGAAGAGAAGTACGACTTGAAAGGACCTTACAGAATTTTTCATCGTCCCTCTTATAGAATCAGAGAGTCATGCAAAACGGAAACAGACCCATTAGTTCAATCTGTTCACCCCGATCAGATATCAAATCTGATTTAGTCCCATTTGCCAGTATTTGGCCAATATCCCTCCTCTTTCAGATACTTTTTAAATGTGCGATTATAACCGCCTTCAGCACTTCCTCTGACAGCACTTTCTGTACACACACCACTCTCTGTGTGAAACATTTATCTTCAGATCCCTTCTAAATCATTCGCCCTCTCGCCTTCAGCCTATGCCCTCTTGTTCTGGACTCCCCTATCCTGGAGAGCAGGACATGGCTGTTCAGAATATTCATGCCCCTGATGGTTTTATAAACCTCTATAATGTCACCATTCAGCCTCTGACACTCCAGGGAGAAACACCTCAACCTAATCAACCTCTCCCTAAAGCTCAAACTTCCAGTCGTGGAACATCTGTGTAAGTCATTTCTTCAGAAAACCAAGTTGTACGCAGTATTCTTAAAGTGGCCTCACCAACATCCTGTACAGATGCAACATGCCACCACAACTCCTATACTCAATGCTCTGTCTGATTAAGGCAAATGTGCCAAATGTGTTCAGCACCACACTGTCTACCTGCGACTCCACTTTCAAGGAACAATGTACCTGCAGCCCTTTGCCCCTTTGTATCACAACATGCCCCAGGACCTGACCATGAAGTGTATAATGTCTGCTCTGATTTGCCTTCTCAAACTGCAAATCTTCATATTTATCTAAATTAAACCTCATCTATTACTCTTTGCCTCTTTGTCCCATTTAATTGCGGTCTCGTTGTACTCTGAGATAATCTACTACACCACTTTTCTGATGTCATCTGTAAACTTACCAACTATGGCTCCAATATTCAGATCTAATTCCTTTACATAAATGATGACATGCAGTGAACTCAGTACTGATTCTCGCAGCACACTGCTGCTCACAAACCTCCAGGCTGAAAAATATCCCTCTTCCTTCAAACCATTTGTGACTAGCTTCCTCTGTATCCCATGTGACTGAAACTCACTAATCTGTCTACCAATCAGAATGAAATACTAGCTATGAAGAGAGGCTGTGTAGGTTAGGTTTATTTTCACCTGAAAAAAGGAGATTGAGGGGGGACATGATTGAGTTTTACAAAATCATGAAGGGTAAAGACAGGGTGGATAGAGACAAGCTTTTTCCCAGGGTGAAGGATTCAATAACGAGAGGTCACGGTTTCAAGGTGAGAGGTGGAAAGTTTAAGGGAGATACATGCGGCAAGTACTTCACACAGAGGGTGGTGGGCATTTGGAACGTGTTGGCAGCAGAGGTGATAGAGGCAGGCACGGCAGGTTCATTTAAGATGCGTCTGGACAGATGCATGAGCAGGTGGGGAACAGAGGGATACAGATGCTTAGGAATTGACCGACAGACTTAGACAGTACATTTAGATCGGCTCAGGTTTGGAGGGAGAAGGGCCTGTCCCTGGGCTATACATTTTCCTTGCTCTTTGTTCTTTAAATGAACACCTTGCTGAAGTCTACATAGACAATGTCTACCAAACAGCCTTCATCAATCTTCTTTGTCACCTCTTCAAAAAACTCAACCAAATTAATGAGCTATGATTTCCCATGCAGAAAGACACGTTGTCTACCCCGATCAGCCCTTGCCTTCCCAAATGTATGTAAATACTATCCCTCAGAATCCCCTCAAACAACCTACCCACCACTGACATCAGGCTCACCGGTCAATAGTTCCCCGGCTTTTTGGGTCACTGTTTCCTTTTCTAGTCCCACTCCTCCACTGCTCACAAGAAGTGTTAAAAGTAACCAGGTCGGTGATATGGCCGATGATGTCGGTCTCAGACTGGGTCAGGGTCAGTTTTAGGAACAAGTCAGGCTAGTTTCTTTAATCTGCTAAAACAACAAGTTTATAATTTTACTCAATGTTACTCAAACTATGATGGAAAGATGAATGGCAAACCGTTTGTGTATTGCAATTATATAAATAATATTTCCCTTTCTATAAACATTGATGCACACACGCGCGCGCACGCACGCACATACACACACACAATTTCTGCAATTTTAACTTGAAAGAACGGTGTCCAGATATTATTGGAACTCATGACAAAGGAAAAATTGCAAGATTTTCCAAAACGTTATTCTGCTTCTGAAGATATTGTACTCACACAGCTGCGAGCAATGGGATTTCATCCTGGGAGATTTGGATTTAGCTGAATTCCATTTGCTTTAGGCAGTGAGTAGATTCCAATGAATTCTGGTCAGGGACCATCCAAAGGGTAGCCCGGTGGTTAGCACTGCTGCCTCACAACGCCAGGGACTTTGGTTCGACTCTAGCCTTGGGTGTGTGGAGTTTGTACGTTCTCCCCGTGTCTGTGTGAGCTTCTAAGAGGTGCTCCAATTTCTTACCACAGCTTAAAGTGTGTAGGTTAGGTTGATTGGTCATGCTAAATTGTCCGTAGTGATCAGGGATTTCAAGGTTAGGCGCATTAGTCAGTGGTAAACATAGGGGAATGTTTTGGGAAGGTTAGTATGGACTTGTTGGGCCGTAGGACCTGTTTCAACACTGCAGGGATTCCATAAAAATAGGAATGGTAAGGATGAGTTTAGAGTTTTTTTTAAATTGCTGTGACGAGGAACAATGAGGGAGAGAGAGTGCAATAGGCCATTCCTTCTCGGGCAGATTACATTTTCTCCCTCTCTGAGCTGAATCACACAGTAATGTCATCTTCTCCCAAACTGGACCATGTGAGGTCTCCTTGTACATTGTCCAAACTATGTCTCCATGACATTCCCTGTTCCATGTAGGTGCATCATTGCTGCTGTCATGTACAGAGACATACCCTTAGCAGAAAATGGTTTTGGTCGATTTGAAGATATGTTTATATGTCCCTGCATCATTAAAAAAAATGTTTACTTTATTCAGAGTACCTGTGTTCATAGAACATAGAACATAGAAGAATACAGTGCAGTACTGGCCCTTTGGCCCTCGATGTTGCGCCGATCCAAGCCCACCTAACCTATACTAACCCACCCTCCTCCATATACCTATCCAATGCCCGCTTAAATGCCCATAAAGAGGGAGAGTCCACCACTGCAACTGGCAGGGCATTCCATGAACTTACGACTCGCTGAGTGAAGAACCTACCCCTAACTTCAGTCCTATATCTACCCCCCCCCCCTTAATTTAAAGCTATGCCCCCTTGTAATACCCGACTCCATACGCGGGAAAAGGTTCACACTGTCAACCCTATCTAACCCCCTAATCATCTTGTACACCTCAATCAAGTCACCCCTAAACCTTCTTTTCTCTAATGAAAACAGCCCCAAGTGTCTCAGTCTTTCCTCATACGATCTTCCTTCCATACCAGGCAACATCCTGGTAAACCTCCTCTGCACCCGTTCCAGTGCCTCCACATCCTTCCTATAGTATGGCGACCAAAACTGCACACAATATTCCAGATGCGGCCGCACCAGAGTCTTATACAACTGCATCATGACCTCAGGACTCCGGAACTCAATTCCTCTACCAATAAAAGCCAGTACGCCATATGCCTTCCTCACCGCACTATTTACCTGGGTGGCAACTTTCAGAGATCTGTGTACATGGATACCAAGATCCCTCTGCTCATCCACACTACCAAGTATCCGACCATTAGCCCAGTACCCCATCTTTTTGTTATTCTTCCCAAAGTGAATCACCTCACACTTAGCTACATTGAATTCCATTTGCCACCTTTCTGCCCAGCTCTGCAGCTTCTCTATATCCTGCTGTAACCTGCCACATCCTTCCTCACTGTCAACAACTCCTCCGACTTTCGTATCATCCGCAAACTTGCTCACCCAACCTTCTAACCCCTCTTCAAGGTCATTTATAAAAATGACAAACAGCAATGGTCCCAAAACAGATCCTTGCAGAACACCGCTAGTGACGGCACTCCATGAAGAAACTTTGCCATCAACTACTACCCTCTGTCTTCTTCCATCCAGCAAATTCCTAATCCAAACCTCCAACTCACCCTCAATGCCATATCTCCGTATTTTCTGCAGTAGCCTACCATGGGGAACCTTATCAAACGCCTTACTAAAATCCATATATACCACATCTACCGCTTTCCCCTCATCAACCTCCTTCGTCACCTTTTCAAAGAATTCAATAAGGTTTGTGAGGCACGACCTGCCCTTCACAAAACCATGCTGACTATCCTTGATCACATTATTCCTATCCAGATGTGCATAAATCCTATGTGTATAAATACGCACACCACAATCTGTGAGAAAAAGTGCCCTTTCGGCCTCACCAAAACCTTTCCCCTCTCACTTTTATCCAATGCCCTCTAGTTTTGGACGCCCCTAAACTGGGGAAAAACCCTGAATACTCAACTATCCATGACCATTCTGATTTTGTAAACATTTACTGCTGTAAATTGTGACTTGAATCAACACGAATGGCTGTATTTTCTCTCATCCTGGGCCTAAATTCTGAAATGCAATACTGACACGTCTTCCTTCTCCAACAAGTCACAATTCTAAATCCATTTTAATCAGTTTGTTCAAATGTATCATGAGACACTTCTGTGGGCTTTACACCGAGATCTTTGTGCCCAGAAGTAGGGATACTAGCATCACTCAGCAATATCCATAAACTATAACATTATTCTCCTGTGTGTTTGTTCATCAGACTGTCCTGACATGATGTGACATACATGTGCAACAGGCAGGACTTGAATCCAGGCCTACTAGTCCAGAGCTAGGAACTTTACCACACAAGTTCAGGAATTGGATTCAAATCCACAGCTGTGGCTCAGAGACAGGGACACTACCCACTACAACTACCATACCCAGATTTTGGGTCATATTTTAAGTGCCCGCTTTCAGCTTGGTGTGATTTTTTATAATCAGGTTACCATTACTGAATTACAAAAAAACACTTTGTATTATTAAACAAATGCAAGATATTTGTCTCAACTGTAGGAATTTGACTGTACTGGCTATGCTATAGAAATTAACTATAAATATCTTTAATTGCTATTATCTGTAGTCTGCAATATGAAGGAAAGAAATCCTGCAGAAACACTCTGCCCAATGAAGGGTCTCAAATAGATATGTATTACTGAACACCAGAGACAAAGGAAGAACTTAATTTCTGACTCCAAAACACCAATCACTCTGACCCACCTCTAACGTGCGACTGCCATCTTCCTAAAATCATGAAATGATACCAGGCTGCTGATTATTGTCCAGCCTCTCCTCCCCACTGACTGTGTCTGCCATCTGTCCCTCCTCCCCCTAACCACACAAGGCAAACCAAGCTCAGAGTCTTTGTGAAAATCAATGCCGGAGTGTGCAGGCATCCTGGAGAGGGATGAGCATTTTAAAACTGAAGGGGGAGGGTGAGGTGGCAGTAATATCACACACTGGGCTGAGGGGTGGCAGATGGAGTTTAGTTTGGATTCATGCGAGGCATTGGATTTGGTAAATCAAACAACAGCAGGACCTATACAATTAAAAGTAGAGACTTTGGCAGTGTTGTAGTACAGAGACCAATGCCGTCAGGTTTAAATCTTTAAAATTTGCATCTCATATAGATAGGGTGGTTAAGAAGGTGTTTAACACACTTGTCTTCATTGGTCAGACCTTTGAGTATCGGAATTGGGACGTCATCTCGTGGTTGTACAGGACATTGGTGAGACCTCTTCTGGAATACTGTGTCCAGTCTGGTCATCCTGCCCGCTCATTCCATAGGCATACCACCCTCTGGGTGAAAAAGCTGCCCCATAGGTCACTTTTAAATGTTTCCCCTCTCACCTTAAGCCTATGTCCTCTAGTTTTGGACTCCCTGTACCCTAAGAAAATATCTTGACTCTTCACTTTAATATTATTGACCTTGATATTATTAAACTGGAGAGGGTTCAGAAGAGAGTAACCTGGATGTTGCTGCGAAAGGAGGGAGTGAGCGACAAGGAGAGGCTGAGGAGGCTGGGACTTTTTTCACTGAAGAATATGAGATTCTGCGGTAACTTTACACAGGTTTATAAAATAATGAAGGGTACAGATAAGCTGAAGGGCTGATGTCTTTTCCTTAGAGTTGGGGATTCAAAACTGAGGGATATTTTAAGGTGCGATGAAAAAGATTTACAAAAGTCATGAGAGTGAATTATGTTAGACAGAATCTGGCTTGGGTGTGGAATGAACTTCCAGAGGAAGTGGTGAAAGCAGGGACAGTTACAATGTTTAAAGGACATTTAGATCAGTACATGGATAAGACATCAGTTTGGATGGTGCTGTGAGCAGCTGCCCTCCCCCTCCCCTTCTTTGAATGAATCCCTGTTGGTTTTCACCCTCTGTCAATGCCTGTGCAGTGGCGTGGGGAGGCCAGCAGAGGGTGGCATTGCATCACTTTAAGCAACACAGAGACTGCCAGACCTGCCTCACACAGAGACACACATACACACACGGGAATGGTTAGGACACAACATTGAGCTCATCTGGTAATTTAAACTAAACATACAGAAATGCTCAATTTGCCTTGTAAACTGCTAAAATATGAGTGACAGAGAACTCCAAATTCCACTGTTTAAACAAAAATATCAATTTATTTTTTTAACTCTGAAAGTGAACATTTTTCATCAACTATTCACAACTCTGAGACCCCATTTCTCTTAACTGCTTATTACCCGACTCCAACTCTACAGCAATATACTGTTTCAAAAAGACACTTATTAAAATTACATAAACGTAACTTCAAAATCACACAGCAGCTGTTGTTCCATCTGACCTCACACCAAAATCCCTTTTTCCCATCTTTCCTGGGAAGACTGGCTCATGTTACAGGATGCTATCGAAGTGTCTACATTTCAGCATTCTGCAACTTGGGAACACATACTTCCATGACACTGTCTCTCAGTCTCCCCATCTCTGTCTATACCCCAAACTCTTCCAGTGTGGTGATATTTAAACTGTTTCCCCCGCCATCTCTCTCTGTGGCAGTGATGCTCACACCCAGAGCACCCCTTTGTCAGTGCACAATGGAGAGATGGAGCTGTAAATGGGTGGGAGCTGCACATTCTGTCACTTCCAGCATGGGCTGCAAGATTCCCCACACTGGGCAGGGATCTCACACAGTGCTACTGAGCAATGCACTAGGGTGGTGTACACAGCTCTACATGCTGGGAGCGTAACTGCTCCGGTTACAGATTAATGCACTGCGGAGGTGTACATTATCCTACATTCTGGGAGGGTAGCTGCTCCTGGTTTACAGATGAATTCATGGGTGATCACTTCACAGGTCGCTGTGCTGGTCAGACTATAGATAATACAATGATCTGGTCTGTGTAGCTCCCCATGCTGCATGGATATTTGTTTCAGGTTTACACATTAGTTCCCTGCTGTGGTCTGCACAGCTCCCCGTGCTGGACAGATATCTAGTCTGGGCTTATAGATCAATGCACTGCTGTAGTCTGCGTTGCTTCCCATGCTGAATACTTGCCGGAGGAACACAGCAATCCAGGCAGCATCATGAGGTGTAGAATTTGATGTTTCAGGTGTAGCCCTCCTTCAGTACTCTTACAGAACGGTAACATCCGAAATGTCGACTTCTCCACCACTTGATGCTGTCTGGATTGCTGTGTTCTCCCAGCTTCCTGCCTGTCTACTTTGGCCTCCACCATCTGCAGCTTTTCTGTCTCTATCCCAGCTTCCCAAACTGGACAGAAGTCTAGTCTGCCTTTGAAGATAAGTGATGTGACATGATCTATGCAGTGTTTCACTCTGGATAGATTACTGACCAGTGCAATGGATGAATCTGGACAGATTGCCGGCTTATACTGAGCAATACACTGGCCTGGTCTGCACAGTGTTTCGCGGTGAACAGATATCTCCTCTGGGCGTATGGTGTCTGGGCTGGTTCTGTGAGGTGGATTGAGAATGTGGAATATCTAATCCTTTCAGCTGATCTGGCAATGCCTTTAGTTCCCATTCCTGTGATTGGACCCTCCGTCTCTCACCCCATTAATGTTACAGTGTGTCCAGGTACAGTACATCATGTTGGTGGGGTGAGGTCAAGCAGTTCCCCGGAAATTTATGTCCCCGGCATTCTATAACTGACATTCCCCGGAACGTTCTGTCCCTGACATTCTATAACTGACATTCCCCGGAACGTTCTGTCCCTGACATTCTATAACTGACGTTCCCCGGAACGTTCTGTCCCTGACATTCTATAACTGACATTCCCCGGAACGTTCTGTCCCTGACATTCTATAACTGACGTTCCCCGGAACGTTCTGTCCCTGACATTCTATAACTGTCATTCCCCGGAACGTTCTGTCCCTGACATTGTTTGTGAACGGCCGGACGTCAGCGAATTGAACAAACGATAAGATCCCGAGGGAAGAGATCCCGTTCCAGGGAGAGGGAGACACTGTTCCGAAGGCCCCTCAGGCAGTGAAAGGGGTGAATACGTTTTCCCTGCGTTTATATTTCTTCACGACACAGGATCGACCACAACTTAGACCAAAGTACAGGAGTTCCCAAACTCCGTTTGTTATCAGGAAACTGGGAGACAATCCTTCAAGACAGCAACGTTTCCACCCTCTGTATTAGGAACTGGGAAGGAATGACCTGTGTCTGCTCTCGAGTGATCGAGTGTGTGGGAATGTTCAAGAAACCAACTGGCCTTATGGATGTGTCTCTGTGTGTTTGGGGAGGGAGGGTTTCTTGTGGTTTATGTTACATTTTTTTAGTAATTCCGACCTTCCCTTTTGTTATTCCAGCTCCGATTATTTTAATAAGTCCCTGAATACAGGAACACATTTGAAAATCTCACTGGGTCCCCGATCAAACGGGTCCCTTTGCCTCCAGGCTGATGGATAATGGGTTTGTTTTCCTTCCTCACAGTTAACGTAGTGACCATCTACATCCTGCTTTATAAAGATTGTGCATTGTCTCCATGTGTCAGACGTTACCTGGGGGCCATGGCAGCGGCAGATCTCCTGGTCATTATCCTCGACCTGATCCTGAGACACATTCCCATTGTTTATAAGGAACAGTTTTATTTCCTGAGGGACTCCATCCCCGTGTGCAATATCCACGCCGTCCTGCTTTATGCAGCCACTGACTGCTCTGTCTGGTTCACCGTCACTTTCACCTTTGATCGGTTTGTGGCCATTTGTTGCCAGAAGCTGAAAAGTAAATATTGCAGTGAGAAAACGGTGGCTGTGGTTCTGGGAGCAGTGACTGTGCTGAGCTGTTTAAAGAACATTTCCTGGTATTTTATGTTCATGGCTCGCTATTTGCTGGGGAACGCCCCCTGGTTTTGTGATGTAACAGTCGCTGTTCGACTGTCCAGTGTCTGGGTCACAATCGAGTTCCTCCACCACATTCTAACCCCGTGTGTCCCATTTCTCCTGGTTCTGCTGCTCAACGTTCTCACCGTCAGACACATTGTAGTGACCAGCAGAGCCCGCAGGAGACTCCGCGCTCACACCAATGGGGACGCTCAGTCTGACACTGAAATGAGAAACCGAAAAAAATCCATCATTTTACTGTTTGTGATCTCGGCCAATTTCGTCCTGCTATGGTCAACGTTCATGCTGTATTCTATATGGAGACGGATGCGGGATATTGGGCATCGGACTGTGTTTCTCCATCGCTCTATGCGGGAATTCGGCTTCATGCTGCAGCTCCTCAGTTGCTGCACAAACACTGCGATTTATGCCGTGACCCAGACTAAGTTCAGGCAGCAGCTAAAGAATGTGCTGAAATATCCCTTCACCCAAATCCATCCACCAATCAAATTCCCTCATTAATCAATCCATCCGGGATTTTCTCATTTCAGTTCAGTGTTTCAGCGATGGAGCAGCCTGTCGCTGTGGTAACAGACTGAGGGTAGTGCTGGTTTGTCCATCCTTATCCCCCAGGGGGGTTACAGGAAACATTTCAATGTTTCAATCAACTCAGGGTCCAGTGAAAAAAGGCACCAGCCCACTGACTGTATCCATCGCTTCCATTTGTAAACAATAAAAATGTTGATTAAAGCGTGCCGAGCAGCAGAGTGACCGATGTTGTTGTGTGTCTTTGTGTTGGAGAAGCTGAGCTGGAGAGACAGACTCAGCTCCACGTCCTGGCCCTCAGGGAAGTGAAGGGTACTGGGCGCTGAGCTCAGGAGCTGGGTTTAACTCCCTCTGTTCCCCCACTCCAACCTGGACTCCCCATTTCCTCTCCCCCACTCTTTCTCTACATTTCTCTCCCTCTCTCTCTGCACACTCACTCCTTCTCACCACCTCTCCCTTTCAGTCTCCCTCGTTCCCCTCTCACACACACCCCGACCCTGGATTCTCCACCTGACTCCACTCTTTCCTCGCCCCCTCCCGCTCACTCTCACTCTCACTGTCCTGCCATCGCTATCTCCCTCCCACAATTCAGTCTCTACCCCATTTTCCCTTCCTCCCATATCTCAACCCAACCGCCCCCCCCCACCCCACATGCAGCCTCACCATCAACCCCACCCCCAGTCTCTGGGTCAGAGGGAGACGGAAGGACCAGGGAGACAGAGGGTGTCAGAGAGGTAGGAAGGGACAGTAGTGAGAGAGATTCAGTAAGAGAGAAACCTAAGAGTTGCAGCTTTACTATCAACAGAACCCCCTCACACTTACTGGGCCACTATCACCCTGACCCAATCACACTTATTGCATCACTATCAGCCTGATCCCTCAGAGGTCCTGCATCACTATCACCCAGACACCCTCACATTTACTGCATCAATATCATCCTGCCTCCTCACAATTACTACCTCACTGTCCCCTTACACACCCACACTGACTGCATCAATATCACCCCAAACCCCTCACACTTACAACTTCACTACAAGTTGGACACACTCGCACCTACTGCATCACTATCAGATAGAGCACCTTACACTTACTGCATCACTACCAGCCTCTCCCCCTCACACTTATTGCATCACTATCACCCTGGCACAATCACACCGACTGCATCACTGTCACCCTGACCCCCTCACACAAACTAAGTCACTATCAAACTGAACCCCGCACACTTACTGCGTCAATACCAGCCTGACCCCTTTACACTTACTGTGTCACTGTCCCCCTGAGCCCCTCACTATTCCGGTCTCACTTTCACCCTGACCCCCTCACACTTACTGTGTCACTGTCACCCTGACCCCCTCACACCTACTGTCTCACTGTCACCCTGACCCTCTCACACTTACTGTGTCACTGTCACCCTGACTCACTCACACTTACTGCGTCGCTCACACCCGAACCCACTCACATTTACTGTGTCAATACAAGCCTGACTCCCTCAAACTTACGGTGCCACTGTCACCCTGACCCCCTCACACCATCTACGTCACTATCGCCTTGACCCCCTCACACTTAATGCGTCACTGTCACCCTGATCCCCTCACACTTACTGCACCACTGTCCCCTGAGCCCCTCACACTTCCGGTGTCACTGTCACCCTGACCGCCTCACACTTACTGCGTCACTGTCATCCTGGCCTCCTCATACTTGCTGCGTCACTATCACCCTGACCCCCAAACACTTACAACTTCACTACGAGCTGGACACACTCACACCTACTGCATCACTATCAGATCGAGCCCCTTACACTTACTGCATCACTACCAGCCTCTCCCCCTCACACTTATTGCATCACTATCATCCTGGCACAATCACACTGACTGCGTCACTGTCACCCTGACCTCCTCTCACTTACTGTGTCACTGTCACCATGACCCCCTCACACGGACTGTGTCACTGTCACCCTGACTCCCTCACAATTACTGCGTAACTGTCACCCTGAACCCCTCACACTTACTCTGTCGCTGTCACCCTGACCCCTCACACTGACTGCATCACTGTCACCCTGACCCCCTCACACCTACTGTGTCACTGTCACCTGGATCCCCTCACACTTACTGCGTCACTATCACCCTGACCCACTCACACTTACTGCGTCACGATCACCCTGACCCCCTCACATTCACTGCGTCACTATCATCCTGGTACAATTTCACTTACTGTGTCACTACACGCCTGACTCTCTCAAACATACTGTGTCCCTGTCACCCTGACCCCCTCAGAATTACTGTGTCAATACCAGCCTGACTCCCCAAAATTACTGCGTCACTGTCCCCCTGAGCCCTTCACACTTACTGTGTCACTGTAACCCTGACCCACTCACACTGACTGCGTCACTGTCACCCTGACCGCCTCACACTTACTGTGTCACTGTCACCCTGAACCCCTCACACTTACTCTGTCGCTGTCATCCTGACCCCTCACACTTACTGCGTCACTGTCACCCTGACCCACTCAGACTTACTGCCTCGCAACCACCCTGACCCACTCACACTTACTGCGTCACTATCACCCTGACCCCCTCACATTCACTGCGTCACTATCATCCTGGTACAATAACACTTAATGTGTCACTACCCGCCTGACTCTCTCAAACATACTGTGTCCCTGTCACCCTGACCCCCTCAGACTTACTGTGTCAATACCAGCCTGACTCCCTAAAATTACTGCATCACTGTCCCCCTGAGCCCTTCACACTCACTGTGACACTGTAACCCTGACCCACTCACACTGACTGCGTCACTGTTACCCTGACCGCCTCACACTTATTGCATCACTATCACCCTGACACCCTCACACTTACTGCATCATTATCACCCTGACCTCCACACACTTACAGTGTTACTGTCACCCTGACCCTCTCAGGCTTACTGCGTCACTGTCATCCTGACCCCCTCACACTTACTCTGTCACTGTCAACCCTGAGCCCTTCACACTTACAGCGTCACTGTCACCCTGACCCCCTCACACTTACTGTGTCACAGTCACCCTGACCCCCTCACACTGACTGCGTCACTATCACCCTGACCCCCTCATACTTACAGTATCACTGTCACCCTGAACCCCTCAAACTTACTACGTCACTGTCACCCTGTCCCCTCACACTGACTGCATCACTGTCACCCTAACCCCCTCACACCTACTGTGTCACTCCCACCCTAACCCACCCACACGTACTGTGTCAATACCAGCCTAAACCCCTCACACTTACTGCATCACTATCACCCTGACCCACTCACACTTACTGCGTCACTACCACCCTGACCCCCTCACATTCACTGCGTCACTATCATCCTGGTACAATCACACTTACTGTGTCACTACCCACCTGACTCTCTCAAACATACTGTGTCCCTATCACCCTGACCCCTCTCAGACTTACTGTGTCAATAACAGCCGGACTCCCCAAAATTACTGCGTCACTGTCCCCCTGAGCCCTTCACACTTACTGTATCACTGTCACCCTGACCCCCTCACACAGACTGCGTCACTGACACCCTGACTTCCTCACACTTACAGTGTCACTGACACCCTGACCCCCACAGACTTACTGCGTCACTGTCACCGTGACCCCCTCACATTTACTGTGTCACTGTCAACCTGACCCCCTCACACTTACAGCGTCACTGTCACCCTGACCCCCTCACACTTACTGCGTCACTGTCCCCTGAGCCCTTCACACTTACTGTGTCACTGTCACCCTGACTCACTCACACTGACTGCGTCACTGTCACCCTGACCCCCTCACACTGACTGCGGCACTATCACCCTTACCCCATCACACTTACAGTGTCACTGACACCCTGACCCCCACAGACTTACTGCGTCACTGTCACCGTGACCCCCTCACATTTACTGTGTCACTGTCAACCTGACCCCCTCACACTTACTGCGTCACTGTCATCCTGACCCCCTCACATTCACTGTATCACTCTCACCTTGACCCCTCACAATTACTCTGTCACTGTCGCCCTGACCCCTCACACTCACTGCTCACTATCACCCTGACCCCCTCACATTTACTGTGTCACTATCACCCTGACTCCCTCACAATTACTGCGTGACTGTCACCCTGACCCCTCACAATTACTCCTTCACTGTCCCCTGACCACCTCACAATTACTGCGTCACTATCACCCTGACCCCCTCACGCTTACTGCGCCAGTGTCATCCTGAGCCCTCACAATTACTACGCCACCGACCCCCTGACCCCCTCACATTCAATGCATGACTGTCAACCTGACCCCATCATACTTACTGCATCACTATCACCCTGAGCCCCTCACACTTACTGCGTCACTATCACTCTGACCCCCTCATACTTACTGCCTGACTGTCACCCTGAACCTGTCACACTTACTGCGTCACTGTCACCCTGACACCCTCACATTTTCTGCGACACTATCGCCTGATCGCCTCACAATTACTGTGTTACTGTCACCCTGAACCCCCTCACACTGACTCTGTCACTGGCCCCCTGCCCCCCTCACACTTACGGTTTCACTCTCACCCTGACCCACTCACACTTACTGCGTCACTGTCACCCTGACCCCCTCACATTCACTGCGTCACTATCACCCTGACCCCTCACAATTACTACGTCACTGTCACCCTGACACCTCACACTTACTGCTCACTATCACCCTGACCCCCTCACACTTACTGCGTCACATTCACTGCGTCACTATCATCCTGGCACAATCACACTTACTGTGTCACTACCAGCCTGACTCCCTCAAACGTACTGTGTCCCTGTCACCCTGAACCCCCACACTTACTATGTCATTGTCACCCTGAACCCCTCACAATTCCTGCATCACAATTACCCAGACCCACGCATACTTACTGCGTCACTATCATCCTGACCCCCTCACACTTCCTGCATCACAATTACCCTGACCTCCTCATGCTTACTGCATCACTGTCACCCTGACTCCCTCACACTTAGTGCGTCACTATCACTCTGACCCCCTCATACTTACTGCCTGACTGTTACCCTGAACCTCTCCCACTTACTGCGTCACTGTCAGATTAACACCCTCACATTTTCTGCGACACTATCGCCTGTCCCCTCACAATTACTGCGTTGCTGTCACCCTGAATCCCCTTACACTGACTGCGTCACTGTCACTCTGACCCCCTCACACTTACTGCATCACTATCACCCTGGCCCCATCACACTTACTGTGTCACTAATAGCCTCTTCACCTCACGCTTACTGAATCACTGTCACACTGACCCCCTCACATTCAGTGCGACGCTATCACCCTGGCACATTCACACTTACTGTATCACTACCAGCCTGACTCCCTCAAACTCACTGTGTGACTGTCACCCTGACTACCTCACACTTACTGCATCGCTATCACCCTGACTCCAGTTAATGCGTCACAATCACCCTGGACCCCTCACACTTTGTGCGTAACTCACCCTGAACCCCTCACACATACTGTGTCACTGTCACCCTGACCCCCTCACAGTTCCTGCGTCACTATCATCCTAACCCCCTCACACTTACTGCGTCACTGTCACCCTGACCCCTTCACACGTACTGTGTCACTGTCACCCTGACACCCTCACACCTACTGTGCCATTCTCACCCTGACCCCCTCACACTTACTGTGTCAATACTAGCCTGACCCCCTTACACTTACTGCATCACGATCACCCTGACCCACTCACACTTACTGCGTCACAGTCACCCTGACCCCCTCACATTCACTGCGTCACTATCATCCTGGCACAATCACACTTACTGTGTCACTACCAGCCTGACCCATCACACTGACTGCGTCACTGACACCCTGACCTCCTCACACTTACAGTGTCACAATCACCCTGGCCCCCTCAGACTTACTGCGTCGCTGTCACCCTGACCCCCTCACACTGATAGCGTCACTGTCAACCTGAACCCCTCACACTTACAGCGTCACTGTCACCCTGAGCCGTTCACACTTACTGTGTCACTGTCACCCTGACTCACTCACACTTACTGTGTCACTGTCAACCCTGAGCCCTTCACACTTACAGCGTCACTGTCACCCTGACACCCTCACTTACTGCCTCACTGTCACCATGACCCCCTCACACTGACTGCGTCACTATCACCCTGACGTCTCACACTTACAGTATCACTGTCACCCTGGCCCCCTTACACTTACTGCGTCACTGTCACCCTGACCTCCTCGCACTTACTGCGTCACTGTAACCCTGTCACCCTCACACTTACTGCGTCGCTGTCACCCTGACCCCCTCAAACAGACTCCGTCACTATCACCCTGACCACCTCTCACCTACTGTTAGACTGTCGCCTTAACCCCCTCACACTTACTGCGTCACTATCACCCTGATCCCTTCACACTTACTGCGTCGCTCCCACCCTAACCCACTCACACTTACTGTGTCAATACCAGCCTAAACTCCTCACAACTTACTGCATCACTATCAGCCTGACTCGCTCACACTTACTGTGACACAGTCACCCTGACCCCCTCACATTCACTGCGTCACTATCATCCTGGCACAATCACACTTACTGTGTCACTACCAGCCTGACTCCCCCACACTTACTGTGTCACTGTCACCCTGACCCCCTCACACTTCCTGCATCACAATTACCCTGACCCCCTCATACTTACTGCGTCACTATCACCCTGACCCCCTCACACTTCCTGCATCACAATTACCCTGACCCCCTCATGCTTACTGCATTACTGTCACCCTGACCCCCTCACACTTACTGCGTCACTATCACCCTCACATTTACTGTGACACTATCGCCTGACGCCCTTACAATTGCTGCGTCACTGTCACCATGACCTCCTCACACTGACTCAGTCACTGTCACCCTGACCCCCTCACACTTACGGTTTCACTCTCACCCTGACCCCCTCACACGTACTGCGTCACTGTCACCCTGACCCACTCACAATCACTGCATCACTATCACCCTGACCCCTCGCAATTACTACGTCACAATCACCCTGAACCCTCACACTTACTGCTAACTATCACCCTGACCTCCTCACACTTACTGCGTCACTATCACCTTGACTCCCTCACAATTACTACGTCACAATCATCCTGACCCTCTCACAGTTAGAGCGTCACTGTTACCCTGACCTCTCACAATTACTCCTTCACTGTCACCCTGACCCCCTTACACTTACTGTGTCACTGCCACCTTGACCCACTCATGCTTACTGCGCCACTGTCACCTTGAGCCCTCACAATTACTACGTCATCGACACCCTGACCCCCTCACACTTACTGCATCACTAAACCCTGGCCCCATCACACTGACTGTGTCACTAATAGCCTCTTCAACTCACGCTCACTGAATCACTGTCACACTGACCCCCTCACATTCAGTGCGACGCTATCACCCTGGCACATTCACACTTACTGCATTACTACCAGCCTGACTCCCTCAAACTCACTGTGTGATTGTCACCCTGACTACCTCACACTTACTGCATTGCTATCACCCTGACTCCAGTTAATGCGTCACAATCAGCCTGAACCCCTCACACTTTGTGCATCACTGTCACCCTGACCCCCTCACACTTACTGTGTCACTGTCACCCTGAGCCCCTCACAGTTCCTGCGTCACTATCATCCTGACCCCCTCACACGTACTGTGTCACTGTCACCCTGACCCCCTCACACTTAGTGCGTCACTGTCACCCTGCCCCCACATTGACTGCGTCACTGTCACCCTGACCCCCTCACACTTACTGCATCACTGTCACCCTGACCCCCTCACACCTACTGTGCCACTGTCACCCTGACCCCCTCACACTTACTGTGTCAATACCAGCCTGACCCCCTCGCACTTACTGCATCACGATCACCCTGACCCACTCACACTTACTGCGTCACAGTCACCCTGACCCCCTCACATTCACTGCATCACTATCATCCTGGCACAATCACACTTACTGTATCACTACCAGCCTGACTCCCTCAAACTTACAGCGTCCCTGTCACCCTGATCCCCTCTCAAATACTGTGTCGATGTCACCCTGTCCCCTTCAGGCTTACTGCGTCACTGTCACCCTTATCCCCTCACACTTACTGTGTCACTACCACCCTGTCAACCTCACACTTACTGCATCACTATCACCCTGACACCCTAACATTTACTGTGTGACTGTCAACCAGACCCCTCACAATTACTACGTCACCGACACACTGACCCCCTCACACTTACTACATCACTGTCACCCTGATCCCCTCACACTTACTGCGTGTCTGTCACCCTGACCCTCTCACACTTACTGCATCACTATCACTCTGACACCCTCACAATTACTCCTTCACTGTCACCCTGACCCCCTCACACTTACTGCATCACTGTCACCCTGACTCCCTCACAATTACTGCGTTACTGTCACCCTGACCCCTCACAATTACTCCTTCACTGTCCCCCTGACCACCTCACAATTACTGCGTCACTATCACCCTGACCCCCTCACGCTTACTGCGCCACTGTCACCCTGAACCCTCACAATTACTACTTCACCGACACCCTGACCCCCTCACACTTACTGTGTCACTACCACCCTGACCCCCTCACATTCACTGCGTGACTGTCAACCTGACCCCATCATACTTACTGCATCACTATCACTCTGAGCCCCTCACACTTACTGCGTGACTGTCACCCTGACTCCCTCAAACTTACTGCGTCACTGTCATCCTGACCCCCTCACACTTACTGCGACACTGTCACCCTGACACCCTCACTTTTACTGCGTCACTATCGCCTGACCCC
The DNA here is from genome assembly GCF_037043375.1 of Chiloscyllium plagiosum. Classification (NCBI taxonomy): domain Eukaryota; kingdom Metazoa; phylum Chordata; class Chondrichthyes; order Orectolobiformes; family Hemiscylliidae; genus Chiloscyllium; species Chiloscyllium plagiosum. The sequence continues at coordinate 850,464 of NW_028270297.1, read as the reverse complement.
CTCACAATTCCTGCGTTACTGTCACCCAGACCCCCCTCACAGTGACTGCGTCATTGTCACTATGATACCCTCACACTGACTGCGTCACTGTCACCCTGACCCCCTCACACTTACTGCATCACTGTCACCCTCACCCCCTCACACTTACTGCATCACTGTCACCCTGACACCCTCACACTTCCTGCATCATAATTACCCTGACCCCCTCACACTTACTGCATCACTGTCACCCTCACCGCCTCACACTTACTGCATCACTATCACCTTGACCACCTCACAGCTACTGCGTCACTTTCACCCTGACACCCTCACACTTACTGCGTGACTGTCAGCTTGACCCCCTCACAATTACTACGTCACCGACACACTGACCCCCTCACACTTAGTGCGTCACTGTCACCCTGACCCCCTCACACTTACTGTGTAACTGTCACTCTGACCCCCTCACACTTACTGCGTCAATATCACCCTGACTCCCTCACATTTTCTACGTCACTGTCACCCTGACCCACTCACACTTAATGCGTCACCGTCACCCTGACCCCCTCGCACTTACTGTTTCACTGTCACCCTGACCCCCTCACACTTAGTGTGTCACTGTCGCCCTGACCCACTCACATTCACTGCGTCACTATCACACTGACCCCTCACAATTACTACGTCACTGTCACTCTGACCCTTCACACTTACTGCTCACTATCACTCTGAACCCCTCACATTCACTGCGTCACTATCACCCTGACCCCTCACAATTTCTACGCCACTGTCACCCTGACCCTTCACACTTACTGCTCACTATCACCCTGACACCCTCACATTCACTGCGCCACTATCACCCTGAATCCCTCACAATTTCTACGTCACTGTCACCCTTACCCCCTCACACTTACTGCGTCACTGTCACCCTGACCCACTCACACTTACTGCATTGCTCATACCCTAACCCACTCACACGTACTGTGTCAATACCAGCCTGAACCCCTCACACTCACAGCATCACTATCACCCTGACCCACTCATACTTACTGCATCACTGTCACACTGACCTCCTCACATTCACTGCGTCACTATCACACTGACCCCTCACAATTACTACGTCACTGTCACCCTGACCCTTCACATTTACTGCTCACTATCACTCTGACCCCCTCACATTCACTGCGTCACTATCACCCTGAATCCCTCACAATTACTACGTCACTGTCACGCTTACCCCCTCACACTTACTGCGTCACTGTCAACCTGACCCCTCAAAATTAGATTAGATTACATTATAGTGTGGAAACAGTCCCTTCGGCCCACCAAGTCCACACCGACCCGCCGAAGCGTAACCCACCCATGCCAGTACATTTACCCCTTACCTAATACTACGGGCAATTTAGCATGGCCAATTCACCTGACCTGCACATCTTTGGACTGTTGGAGGAAACCGGAGCACACGGAGTCTCTGACGCTGTGAGGCAGCAGTACTAACCACTGTGCCACCGTGCCGCCCAGTGAAGAATTACTCCTTCACTGTCACCCTGAACGCCTCACACGTACTGCGTCACTGTCACCCTGACCCCCTCACACTTTCTGCAATACAATAACCCTGACCTCCTCACACTTACTGCATTACTGTCACCCTTAACCCCTCACACTTACTGCATCACTATCACCTTGACCCCCTCACACTTACTGCATCACTATCACACTGACCGCCTTACACTTACTGCGTCACTGTAACCCTAACCCACTCACACTTACTGTGTCAATACTAGCCTGAACCCCTCACACTCACTGCATCACTATCACCTTGACCCCCTCACACTTACTGCATCACTGTCACCCTGACTCCCTCACACTTACTGCGTCACTGTCACCCTGACCAACTCACACTTACTGCTCCGCTCAAACCCTAACCCACTCACACTTACTGTGTCAATACTAGCCTGAACCCCTCACACTCACTGCATCACTATCACCTTGACCCCCTCACACTTACTGCATCACTGTCACCCTGACTCCCTCACACTTACTGCGTCACTGTCACCCTGACCAACTCACACTTACTGCTCCGCTCAAACCCTAACCCACTTACACTTACTGTGTCAATACTAGCCTGAACCCCTCACACTCACTGCATCACTATCATCCTGGCACAATCACACTTACTGAGTCACTACCAGCCTGACTCCCTCAAGCTTACTGTGTCCCTGTCACCCTGACCCCCTCACACTAACTGCTTCACTATCATCCTGACCCACTCACACTTACTGTGTCAATACCGGACCTGACCCCCTCACACTTACTGCATCACTATCACCCTGGCCCCACCACACTTACTGTGTCACCACTAGCCTCTTCACCTCACACTTACTGAATCACAGTTACCCTGACCCCTCACGCTTACTGTGTCACTGTCACACTGACCCCCTCACTTTCAGTGCGACGCTATCACCCTGGCACATTCCCACCTCCTGCATCACCACCATCCTCAACTCCTCACACTTATTGCGTCACTATCATCCTGACCCCCTCACAGCTACGGCGTCACTATCACCCTGACCCCCTCACACTTGCTGCATCACTATCACCCTGACCCCCTCACACTTACTGCGTCACTATCACTCTGACCCCCTCAAACTTACTTTGTCACTGTCACCCTGACTCTGTCACACTTACTGCGTCACTATCATCCTGAACCCCTCACATTTCCTGCGACACTATCATCCTGACTGTCTCTCAATTATTGCATCATTGTCAGCCTGATCCCTCAGAGTTACTGTGTCAATATCATTACTGACCCCGTACACTTACAGCTTCACTATGAGCTGGACACACTCACACTTACTGCATCACTATCAGACTGAGCCCCTTACACTTACTGCATCACTACTAGCCTCGTTCCCTCACACTTACTGCATCACTATCACCCTGACCTCATCACAATTACTGCATCAATATCACCCTGATCCCCTCACGCTTACTGTGTCACTATTACCCTGGCACAATCACACGTACTGTGTCACTGTCCCCCTGACCCCCTCACACTTACTGCGTCACTATCATCCTGGCATAATCACGCTTACTGTGTCATTGTCCCCCTGACCCCCTCACACTTTCTGCGTCACTGTCACACTAACGTCCCGACACTTACTGCATCACTGTCACACTGACCACCTCACACTTTCTGCTTCACTATCATCCTAACACCCCGACACTTACTGCGTCACTGTCACACTGACCCAATCACACTTTCTGCGTCACTATCACCCTAACACCCCGACACTTACTGCGTCACTGACACACTGAGTCCTTCACACTTACTCCATCACTATCACCCTGGCACAATCACACTTGCTGTGTCATTACTAGCCACGACCCCTCACACTTATGCATCAGTACCAGCCTGACTCCCGCAAACTCACTGTGTCCCTGTCACCCTGAACCCCTCACACTTACAGTATCACTATCGCCCTGACCCCATCACACTTACTGTGTCACTATCGCCCTGACCTCCTCACATTTACTGTGTCACTGTCACCCTGACCCCCTCACCCTTACTGTGTCACTATAACCTCGACCCCATCACACTTACAGTGTCACTATCAGCCTGACCCCCTCACACTTACTGCATCACTATCACCCTGACCCCTCACACTAACTGCGTCTCTGTCACCCTGACCCCCTCTCACTTACTGCGTCACTATCCCCTGACATCCTCACAATTACTGCGTCACTATCATTCTGAGCCCTCACACTGAATTAATCACTATCACCCGGACCCCCGCACACTTACTGCGTCACTATCACCCTGGCACACTCACAATTACTGCGTCACTGTCACCCTGACACCCTCACACTTACTGCGTCACTATCACCCTGATCCCCTCACACTTACTGTGTCACTATCACCCTGACTCCCTCGCACTCACTGCGTCCCTGTCACCCTCACTCTTACTGCGTCACTGTCACCCTGACCCCCTCACACTTAACTGCGTCATTATCACCTTGATCCCATCACACCTTCTGCGTCACTATCACCCTGAGCCCCTCACACTTACTGTGTCAGTATCACCCTGACCTCATCACGCTTACTGCGTCACTATCACCCTGACACCCTCACACTTACTGCGTCTTTATCACCCTGACCCCATCACATTTACTGCGTCACTGCCACCCTGACCCAATCGTACGTATTGTGTGTCACTCCCAGCCTCTCCCTCTCTCACTTACTGTGTTACTGTCACTGTGACCCCTCATACATACTGCATCAATATCCCCATGACACCCTCCCAGTTACTGTGTCATTGTTACCCTGACACTCTCACCATAACTGCGTCCCTGTCATCGTGACCCCCTCCCACTTACTGTATCACTGTCACCCTGACCCCGTCACACTTACTGCTTCACTGTCACTCTGACACCTTCACAGTTACTGCGTCACTGTCACCCTGAACCCTATACAATTAATCTGTCAGTATCACCTTGATCCCGCTTCACTATCAGCCTGACCCCCTTATATTGCTGCGTCACTATGAGCCAGACTCCCTGACAATAACCGCGTCATTGTCACCCTGACCCCTCACAATTATTCCAAACGTATCACCCTGACCCACTCACACTTATTACATCACTATGAGCCGGACCCCCTCACACGTACTGCGTCACTGTCACCCTGACGCCCTCACACTTACTGCATCACTGCCACCCTGAACCCAATCGTACTTGCTGTGTCACTACCAGCCTCTCTCTTACACTTACTGTGTCACTGTCACTGTGACACCCTCACAGTTACTGTGTCACCGTCACCGTGACACCCTCACATTTACTGTGTCACTGTCACAGTGACACCCTCACAGTTACTGCATCACTGTCACACTGCCCCCCATATAATTAACATGTCACTATCCCCTTGATCCCCCTTAACTATCAGCCTGACCACCTTACATTGATGCATCACTATGAGCCAGACACCCTCACAATAACCACGTCACTGTCACAGACACGCCCTCACACTTACTGCATCACTGTCACCCTGATCCCTCACAATTATCCCGACAGTATCAGCCTGACCCGCTCACACTTACTGTATCACTATCACCCTGAACCCCTCACACGTTGTGCATCACTATCACCCTGACCCCCTCTCACTTACTGCATCACTGTCACCCTGACCCCCTCACACTTACTGCGTCACTGCTAGCCTGACCCCTCATATTTACTGCATTGCTATCACACTGACCCCCTCACATCGACTGCATCACTATCACCCTGACCTTCTCACACTTACTGAGTCACTATCACACTGACCCCCACACCATCATCGTCTCCCTGACCACCTCACACTCACGTGATTACAGTCACACTGAACCCCTCACACTCACTCAGTCGCCGTCACCCTGAACCCCTCTGTGAGAAACAAAACTCACTCACTTCAAAAATTGCAGTTCGAGACAAAAATCTGAATCAGTAGTGTCCTTTATTTTTACACTTGCAAGTGGGTGTAATGTTTAGTGCCAGGCAAGGCAGAGGACATAACACACCGAGTTCAACAAATTCTCGATATTTATATAATTTGGGTCCCTACATTTTTTTTTCTTATTTCATTGTTTTTCCCCCTGTTTACATCCTCCATTTCCCTAAGACTGGTCCTACCACTCCTGCTTATCCGGCTTGGTCTGTGATAAAATGCTTATTCTGGCCTCATAAGGCCGTTTGACGTCATCCCACTGCAGGTCATCGTTTGGCATATTCTTTCTTTATCAGTAACTATTCTTTCCATCTGGGCCTCTCCGAAGCCACTCTGATCTTATGACCTCTTTAATTAGGGTTTGTTCCTGTGTCTCCGTGCAAGTGGAAAACAGATGTTTTTACCTACTGTTATACAAACCGAGTTCATCCCCTTACAACTTCTTATCTATTTGCCCATAATATCTACCATTGTTTTGCAATCACGTTTCATGCTGACATACCATTTTTAACTGATACGAAAACAATTATATATTTCCTTCACATAGTTTCCATTCTTGTTGACTCAGCTCTTGGCTAAAACAATTACACACTGATGTGAGTTAATTTACTTTGCATCAGAAATTATAATTGCAGAATTGCAGATCTGCAGAAGAAACATTAATTTACCTATATCCCACAATTTCCCCTTTTTCTTTTAATTACCATTTGTTATCTTCTGCATTTTTATCTCTTTTAAACGTCGCCTCCGAAATTCGTAAGCATCATTCCAGAGATTTCATCCATCTTGGTCTCACTCATCTCCCATTATTTAGTCGATAAAGTTCCTCTGTCTGATTCCCTTTTAGGGGCATCTGTTTCATAAAGGCTGTTTCAATCAGTCTTTGGGTGAGCCCTCGTATACAGGGTATGACACAACAGCCAATGGCCACCAATACTCCGACTACTACTATCAGGGAAGTAAGGATAGAAACCATCACCCCCTTCCATTTTTCCAAACCATCTTTCAAGCCATCCCGTGAAAGATGTGTCTGCTCCTAAATTCTCAGCCAGTTCCTCTGCTAAGGTAGTCAATCCCCTTAAGGCCCGAGTAATTGAACCATCAGGTGCAGTGTTATTAGGAGTAAAGGTACAACAGCTTCCTCCTAACATCACACACACACCCACTTTTTCTGCTAAAATCATATCAAGGGCTATTCTGTTTACCCATGCCATCCTACTTGTCACATCAAGCTGTTCTGATATTCCTTTAACCGCATCTCTTGTATAATTTATAAATCGCTGTTGATTATAGAAAATGTAATTTATCCAATCTATATTTTTATTAATTGTTACCCACCAAAAGAGAGCTGACTCAAAGCCTGCTGCAATCTGGTTACGAGCCTTGAACTCATCAGGTACTGCCCTACGGACTCCTACCGAATCAAGCTAAATCCTGTCATCAAAAGAAGTGTCTAACAGTGATCTCTTATCCCTTCCCTTTTTACCTACTATCTTTTCCTTCTCAAATGCCAGGGTAAATGGAATTGCCAATTGTACAATTGCACATATCCCTCTCCAATCCGGAGTTAGGGTGGGTCTCAATATTTTGCCTCCACAGTACCACCACAGATCCACTCGGGGAACCTTTAATGCTGAGTAGTTCCCTCCCTTCTCCGTTTCGGTAACGTTCTTAATCTCTGTACATAATTTCAGTTCCCCCAAATCTCTCGACCGACTTGTACCTTGCCTGCGCACACACGACGTGTGATTTCCAACTGCGGTGGAAAATGTGGGGGGGACTTTTGCATCTTTCTTCTCCAAGGGAGGGAACATCAGAAATAACGAGGTATAATTCCTATCATTCCATGCAGTCTCATCCTGGTACAGGGCTATCATACATTTCATGCCCTTCCTGTCTCACTTCCACCCGAGCGGAAAGGGAACCACCTGGGCCACTGTCCTACCGGAGGCACATCCATAGCAATTGCTCTTGTTCAGACTTTTTACAGTATCCTTTACCCATTCAACCCAGGCATTTGCATCCCCGTACCCAGTTTGTATTTCAATGGTCTGTTTCAAGTCCTTTACCTCTATAATTTTTACTACTTTAGCATCATCGGGAGGGGTGAAAGGTTGTATCTTATTACCCAGTAATTCTACCCGTTTTCCCTGTCCTACGCTAATTCAAAAACAACAGCCCAAGAAATCCTTCCCATTTGCTTTCATTTCGATCCCAAATGTTTCATTTAATTGTATCTCATAAATGCCCCACCCCCCACCCCCCCCGCCCCCAGAACTGCTTTGTGCCATGTGGTTTTCCGTATTGTTAGGTATATGGGGTTACACTTTTTGTTGGGACAATCGTGAGCTGGTCGGAAGGGTGCCCGGTGTACTGTGACGAGACCATATACCAAGTACCATCCCCATAGGACTTAAGATGTATCTCTGAGCTGCGGTACTGTCTCTGATTATCTACATCCCCACAATTTACTAAGCTGCATGCATCACTAAACCATCTATTACTTGCGGATTATCAGACTCAGGAACCGTTAATAATACATATGAAAATTATATTTGACAAAATCCCAATACTAAGAGGGTTAGCATCATAACTCTAAGCATTCCCAGTACTCTAAATATCATGCTGAAGCACAAAAATACTTAATATACAATCTTACAGAAATAATCCCGCGCTCGCGTCGCTACTGTATAATCAGTTACTCAAAGTCTCTTTAGTCTGAGTTTCAGCGGGTCTTGCGTTGATTCGGCTGTCCAGAGTTCTTCCTCAACTGGAGATTCCACTGGTCCTTTGATCCGAGTATAATGAGTCCAGCCTTTTTCCACCGTCCTTATTGCCGTTTCGGTAGTCAAAAGAGCCTGGTACGGCCCTTCCCAGTCCGGCTGTAATTTAGTCTCTGTCCATGATTTTACTAAGACCCAATCTCCCGGCTGGATGGGGTGAACAGTGAATTCAAGGGGCGGAGTCTGTGCCAATAGACTCTGTTTTCTGAGGAAAGATAAAGAGGAGGACAAGCCCAGTATATACTTCTGTAAAAACAAATCTTTAGTTTTGGGAATTGCCAATTCTCCATTCGTTCCCAGATCAGGTAATCCAAATAAGATTTCATAGGGGGATAGTCCCAAATCTTTCCTCGGCCAAGGGACAAGCCCAAAAGGCATCCTTTAAATCTATCACACGAAACCATTTATATTCATGAGGGATCTTACTTAATCTCTAATCAGTCCCTCAATTACTGGCTGCAGTCCTCGTGTACCTTCCATGGAAATGGGATATTGTCGCTCACAGACAACGTCCCCTTTCCTTTTTAAATTTACTTCAAGGGGAGGGATCTGTAGTTTTCCACGATTCCCTTCTCTAGCCCATACAATAGGGTCTATCTCTCTCTCCACATCCTCTGTCAACATTGCCAGTTGTACAACTAATTCTTTTCCCTGAATTCCAATCTCCAGTCCTAAGAGGATAATAAAGTCTCTCCCTAGTTAGTTACTTCCTATATCAGGGATATACAGCAGTTCCCCTGTGACCCTATCCTTAGGACCTTCTATTATCATAGGTTTAAATACTGGAACATTGAATCCTTCCCACTTTTACCCCTGAAACAGTAATTGACCGTGTCGAAATTTCTGCTTTCTTTGGTGTAAAATTCAGCGATGACCGTGCTGCCCCCGTATCTACTAGGAACACTACCTCTTCCCTATAGGGTCCCACCTTCAGGTTTATCAACGGTTCCTGGTGGGTCCCCGAGGGCAGGAACCCCTGACACCCTATTCTTCATCAAAATCCATAAGCGGAATTGCCCTTTCATCTCTTTGTAGATCAGGACACTCCCGCTTAAAATGCCCTATCTTTCGGCAATAATGGTATCCTGCCTGTGGAGACCTCCATCTCTGCCCCTGTCGCTCATACCCTCTATCAAATGCTCCCCCTTGCCCCCTCCCTCTCTGTCCTACATGCTGCCACCCGCTACTCCAGTTGCTCACTATTGGTTCCATTCTTTTCTTAACTTCCTCATCAATTGCAGCTGCCATCATTTTCGCCTTCTGTTTTTGTCTCTCATCCTCCCTCTTTACAAACACTTTCTGTGCCTCTCTTAACAATTCATCCAATGGTGTTTCACTCCACCCTTCTATCTTCTGTATCTTTTTCTGTATGTCTGGCCATGCCTTTGTCACAAAATGTACTTTCAAAAGACCCTGTGCCACTGGGTCCTCAGGATTCATTCCAGAATATTTCCACATTGAGTCCCTTAACCTTTGCAAGAAAGCTGAGGGAGTCTCATCTTTCTCCTGTCTAACTTCAAAGGCTTTAGTTCAATTCTGCGACTTCGGAACTGCATCTCTTATTCCTTGTAGTATCAGGTCTTTCAATTCCCTCATTTCTTCTCTATTCCCCAGGTTTAGGTTTTCTCACTGGGTTCTCTGAGGGGAAACTTCACCTCTCCCTGTCCAGCATCCCCATCTCCAATCGGGTGTTACCTGTCCCATATTTTAATGGCGGCTCCTCGTATAAGTCCCCTTTCTTCCCCAGTAAATAGTATATTCAAAATAGACATTAACTCAGCCCGGGTATACAGACTTGGCCCGCAAAATTGATCAATTTGTTCAGACAACCCCACCGGATCCTCAACCAGGACCTTCATCTCCTTTTTAAATGTTCTGACCTCCCCTCTGGTGAGGGGGACACTTACAAACCAAATCTTTTTGTCCCCTATTGGTATCTCCCGAAGGGGATAAGTCGTTACGTTCTTCCCTTTTTTTCTTTTTTAAAGAAATATTGCAATATTTCTAGCTCCCCATAACTTCAAACACCAATTCATCAATTCATGCAGGACTAACTTTAAAAGCCTGTTCCTAACTTGTAAATATATTTATACATTTACTTTCATTTATTCAGTATTTAATATTTAAAATGTAAAATGCATACAATTCCCAATTTTGAAATTCACTGTAATTACCCAGTTTTAGTCCTTTAATTTAAATCCAAAATTAGTTTTCTTAAGTAGTCCTGACCAATCTTTGCTCAATTACAATACTATAGGTCGTAAAATAATCAGAGCTGCGTTAAAAGAATTTGTCTATTCAAGTTTTATAAAAAACTTCTAATGCATGAACAATGGCTGAATGCAAGGTCACAGATATTAACCATATAATTTTGTTTTTACTACAATCTAATGTTGAACTGAAACTTCAACTGTCCTCCATAAATCGCTTTTATGTAAGATTAAAGAGATTAGTTAGAAACTGATAGTAAGGCAGTAAAAAGAACAGGAGTTATCATTTTTTTTTCATAATCTCGATAGAATCCTTAACCTTAAAATAAATCGTGTTAAGTTTACATAATAAAAATCAGATTTAAAACAGTCCTGGAACTCAAGCTCCAGAGAATAAAGTGCAAACATTCAATCATCAACAAACAAATGTTCATTCAAACCAAATCACAAAGGGTTAAGCTTTCTACCAGCTGTACAGCTCTTTTCATTCTCTCTTTCTCTCTCACTCATTGACTTATAAATTCAAATATTTACAAACCCAGTCTTCGTCCGATCCGTACTTTGGCCAGAAGATGGCAGGACGAAGAATGGATTCCTTAGTCCATACAAAGCAACAATATTTAATCATCTTTCTCCCTTGTACAAGTATTATTTCTCCAATTCCACAACATCCTGCCCAAAGGACGTTCTGGAGGTATGTTGTAAGGGACCCCGCCTCCATTTCCTTTGCTTTGTTCTTCTTTTGTTTTTCCGGAGGCTTTTTCCTTACCCACGGCACAATCCATATTGAGTTCCTTCGTTAGTCCCTTATTAACTACTAAAACTCAATCCCGGCCACCAAGGCAATACTTAAAAGTCAATTTTCTTACCTTGGTCTGTGCACAGAGTTGCCTGGCCCCTTTTTGTCGTATTTTCTATCAACCTCCCATCACTGTCTGATTCAGATGTCTCTCTTGTGGGATCCGTACCAGTCGCCCAAGGGAGCAGGCCAAACCGGTACACAAGACCACTCCTCAATGGGGAACGGGACGCGTCTTCCCAGTGTCCAAAGCCAGCCACTCCCCCACCCCCCCCCCCGGCGATGGAAGAAAATCCCGGACAGACCCCAATTGTGAGAAACAAAGCTCACACACTTCAATAATTTCAGTCCAAGACAAGATCTGAATCAGGAGTGTCCTTTATTTTTACACTTGCAAGTGGGTGTAATGTCTAGTGCCAGGCAAGGCAGAGGACATACACACAAAATTCAACAAACTCTCGAAATTTATATAATTTATGTCCCTACATATTTTTTCTTATTTCATTGTTTTTCCCCCTGTTTACATCCTCCATTTCCCTAAGATTGGTCCCAAAATTCCTGCTTATCCGGCCTTGTCCATGATAGAATGCTTAAATCTGGCCTCATAAGGTCGTTTGACCTCATCCCACTGCAGGTCATCGTTAGGCATATTCTTTCTTTATCAGCATCTATTCTTTCCATCTGGGCTTCTCCCGAGACCATTCTGATCTTTATGACCTCTTTATTTAGGGTTTGTTGCTGTGTCTCCGTACAAGTGAGAAACAGATGTTTTTACCTACTGTTATACAAGCCGATTTCATCCCCTTACAACTTCTTATCTATTTGCCCATAATATCTACCATTGTTTTGCAATCACGTTTCATGCTGACATACCATTGTAGCTAATATAAAAACAATTATATATTTCCTCCACATAGTTTCCATTCTTGTTGACTCAGCTCTTGGCTAAAACAATTACACACTGATGTGAGTTAATTTACTTTGTATCAGAAATTATAATTGCAGAATTGCAGATCTGCAGAAGAAACATTAATTTACCGATATCCCACAGCCAGAACTGTAGAAAGTTCTGGGAAACCATCCAGAAATGAACAACACCAGGGTTCACCTGCAGACTGATCTCTTGAATTTTCTGGAGGCTTTCTGAGGTGACCAACATGGCAAGGGACAGAGGAGAAAGTGAGGTCTGCAGATGCTGGAGATCAAAGTTGAAACTTTATTGCTGGAACAGCACAGCAGGTCAGGCAGCATCCAGGGAACAGGAGACTCGACGTTTCGGGCACAGGCCCTTCTTCAGGAATGAGCAGAGAGTGTTCAGCAGGAGAAGATAAAAGGTAGGGAGGAGGGACTTGGAGGAGGGGTGTTGGAAATGTGATAGGTGGAAAGAGGTCAAGGTGAGGGTGATAGGTCGGAGTAGGATGGAGGCGGAGAGGTCAAGAAGAAGACTGCAGGTCAGGAAGGCGGTGCCGGGCTGGAGGGATTCGGCTGAGACAAGGTGGGGGGAGGGGGGATGAAGAAACTGGTGAAGTCCAAGTTCATCCCCTGTGGTTGGAGGGTTACCAGTCGGAAGATAAGACGCTCCACCTCCGACCGTCGCGTTGTTGTGATTTGGCGGTGGATGAGTCCAATGACCTGCATATCCTCGGTGGAGTGGGAGGGGGAGTTGAAATGCTGTGCTACAGGGTGGTTGGGTTGGTTCGTCCGGGTGGCCCAGAGGTGCTCTCTGAATCGCTCCGCAAGTAGGCGGCCTGTCTCCCCAATATAGAGGAGGCCACACCGGCTGCAGCGGATGCAGTAGATGATGTGGGTGGAGGTGCAGGTGAATCTGTGGCGGATATGGAAGTTTCCTTTGGGGCCTTGGAGAGAAGTGAGGGGGGAGGTGTGGGCGCAAGTGTTGCACCTCCTGCGGTTGCAAGGGAAGGTGCCGGGAGTGGAGGTTGGGTCGGTGGGGGGTGTGGATCTGACAAGGGAGTCGCGGAGGGAGTGGTCTCTACGGAAAGCTGATAGGGGAGGGGAGGGAAATATATCCTTGGTGCTGGGGTCTGTTTGGAGGTGGCAGAAGTGACGGCGGATGATGCGCTGTACATGGAGATTGGTGGGGTGGTAGGTGAGGACCAGTGGGGTTCTGTCCTGGTGGCGGTTGGAGTGGCGGGGCTCAAGGGCGGAGGAGCGGGAAGTGGAGGAGATGCGGTGGAGGGCACCGCCGACCACGTCGGGGGGGAAATTGCGGTCCTTGAAGAAGGAGGCCATCTGTGTTGTACGCATTTTGAACTGGTCCTCCTGGGAGCAGATGCGGCGGAGACGAAGGAATTGGGAGAATGGGATGGCGTTTTTACAGGGGGCAGGATGGGAGGAGGTGTAGTCCAGGTAGCTGTGGGAGTCGGTTGGTTTGTAGTAGATGTCCGTGTTGATTCGGTCGCCTGAGATAGAAACAGAAAGGTCTAGGAAGGGGAGGGAAGAGTCCGAGACTGTCCAGGTGAATTTGAGGTCGGGGTGGAAGGTGTTAGTGTAGTGGATGAACTGTTCAACCTCCTCGTGGGAGCACGAGGTAGCGCCGATACAGTCATCAATGTAGCGAAGGAAAAGATGGGGGGTGGGGCCAGTGTAGTTGCGGAAGATGGATTGTTCCACATACCCTACGAAGAAGCAGGCATAGCTGGGGCCCATGCGGGTGCCCATGGCTCCTCGTTTTGTTTGGAGAAAGTGGGAGGATTGGAAAGAAAAGTTGTTCAGGGTGAGGACCAGTTCGGTCAGTAGAAGGAGGGTGTCGGTGGAAGGTTACTGGGTGGTACGGCGGGAAAGGAAGAAGCGGAGTGCTTTGAGTCCTTCGTGATGGGGGATGGAGGTGTACAGGGACTGGATGTCCATGGTGAAGATGAGGCGTTGGGGACCGGGGAAGAGGAAATCCTGGAGGAGGTGGAGGGCGTGGGTGGTGTCACGAACGTAGGTGGGGAGTTCTTGGACTAATGGGGACAGGACCGTGTCGAGGTATGCCGAGATGAGTTCGGTTGGGCAGGAGCAGGCTGAGACGATTGGTCGTCCGGGGCAGTCAGGTTTGTGGATTTTGGGCAGGAGGTAGAAACGGGCGGTGCGGGGTTGTGGGACTATGAGGTTGGAGGCGGTGGATGGGAGGTCCCCTGAGGTGATGAGGTTATGGATGGTCTGGGAGATGATGGTTTGGTGGTGGGGGGTGGGGTCATGGTCAAGGGGACGTTAGGAGGAGGTATCTGCGAGCTGGCGTTTGGCCTCAGCGGTGTAAAGGTCAGTGCGCCAAACTACTACTGCGCCTCCCTTGTCAGCTGGTTTGATGGTGAGGTTGGGGTTGGAACAGAGGGAGTGGAGGGCTGCGCGTTCCGAGGGTGAAAGGTTGGAGTGGGTGGGAGCGGTGTGGGAGTTCAGGTAGCGGTTAATATCGCGGCGGCAGTTTGCTATGAAGAGGTCGAGGGCAGGTAGGAGGCCAGCACGGAGTGTCCAGGTGGACGGGGTGTTTTGGAGGTGGGAGAAGGGGTCGTCAGAGGGTGGGCGGGAGTCTTGATTGAAGAAGAAGGCACGGAGGTGAAGGCGGCGGACGAATTGTTCGATATCACTCCGTGTATTGAATTCATTGACACGAGAACGTGTGGGAACGAAGGTCAGACCTCTGCTGAGGACTGATCTTTCATCCTCAGAGAGGGGCAAGTCTGGAGGGATGGTGAACACACGGCAGGGCGGGGAGCTAGGACCTGGTGTGGGACTGGAGCTGGATGTGGGGGCGGGGTTAGGCCTGGGGGCGGGGACAGAGATCTGCGTGGGGGCGGAGTTGGACATGGTGATGGAGACCGGCGGGTGGCGGGGTTAGGCGCGGTGACGGAACTCGGTCGGGGGGCGGTGTTAGGCGTGGTGGCGGAACACGGCGTGGGGGCGGTGTTAGGCGCGGTGACGGAACGCAGCGGGGGGGGGGTTAGGCGTGGTGACGGAACGCGGCGGGGGGGCGGGGTTAGGCGTGGTGACTGAACGCGGCGGGGGGGCGGAGACACATGCGGCGATGTGGTCCAAATGTAGGTTGCTGACGTCACTGGGGGCGGAAGTAGCTGCGGCGACCACGGAGACAGAGTTCTTCCCCATAGCCGCGGAGGTCGCCAATCTGTTGGCGATTGTCTTCATGACGATCGCAGAGCAGGTTGTCTGTGCGGCGATCCCGGAGGCGGTTGTTTGGGCCGCAATCATGAAGGTTGCGAGATCGGTGGGGGCGGAAGTGACGTCATCGTCGGCGGCGTCTGTGGCTATTGCCGCGGGCGCTGTAGCGGCCGCGTGTGTAATGGCGCCGGACTGGTTTCGGAGGCCGATGGAAGTTTCTGGAACGGTTGAGGAATCCGGAGTTTGGGGGTAAGTGCATGAAAGTTTTTGGTACTTACTGCCTTTAATTTTGGATATGGCTAGAAAGAACTGTCTGTTCAGTCTATGGATTCTTCTGTAAATGAAGAACAGTAGAGGTCCTTTACAGGTCTGTGAGAGAGTTGTCCTGAGCTGGGGTAGGTCGAGTTGCAGGGAATGTAGGTACCGGCGCATGGCTGCAAGCGTGAAGTGGAGGATCCGGAGGGAGGTCCGTTGCTGGAACAACGGGACAGAGACCAGCTCACCATCCAGAGAGAGGAAGAGAGAGGGAGGGAGAGAGACAAGCTGAAGGAAACCTCAGGAGCATGGGAAAGAGGGAGTGTGAAAAACAATTGAGAGAGAGAGAGAGCTGGAACCAACTGGAATACTGAGTGTCCCCCCTTCAGTCTGTCCATACTTCAACGCCTGTTTGTCGCAGTCTGACTTCCCCTTCTCTCTTTGTCCTTCTCTCTCCCTGCCTGTCTCTTTCTCTCAATCTGCCTTTCTCCCGCACCCTCCCTCTCACTGTCTGTCTCTGCCCCATCTTTCTCTCATCCCCATTCGCCATCCCCACTCTCTCTACCTCTCTCTCTTTTTCTCACCCTCCCTTTCTCTTTTTCTTTATTTCAGACCTGAAAGTGCTCACCCAATTTTGAACCCCACAAAAACATTTGCCCCTCATTTTCACTCTCCTCCCAAATTTATCCCCTTCCCCAAATACCTTCCCTCCCAAATACCTACCTCACCAAATGTGCCCCCCTCAAATATTTTGCTGACCCCCCAACATTGCTGTGAGCCCCACTCCCTGGGGCAGAGCAAGTTGACTGGAAATGTGTGGAGCTGGATAAGCCAAGCAGGTCAGGCCTGAACCATCAACTCTCCTGGCTGACCTGCTGTGCTTCCCCAGCTCCATACTTTGTAACTCTGACTCTCCAGCAACTGCAGTCCTCACTTTTTCACACCGGTAAATGAGTCGGGGTTGACTGGCTGGCCTGTGACTATTTTAATGTGCAGCAAGATCCCAGTCCAAGAATTACAGAAGGTTTGTATCACAGATGGAAGTCCTTTCTGCCCATCATCCCCCCTCCCCCATTAAATGATCCTCGTCCTGTTCAGGATCCTCAGGATTGGCCCCTGAATGGCCTCATTGACTATTCTTCATGTGGAGACCGCTTCTCCACCCTGTCTCAAACTTTGCATCACATGCTATCCCTCCCTCCATCTCTCTCTGACAACAGCCCCTCCTTTCCCCACCAACCCCAAAGCCCCATAAAACTCTCCCCCTGTCTCTGGCTGTCCCACTCCCTCCGTGTCTCCCACTCTCCCCCTTCCCATGCAGACTCACAGCCCCTGGGCTGTAGGACATAGTGCAGAGACTAACTCGCCTTTTGACTAACTGCTGTAATGCACAGCAATATCGCACTCTAAAACCATCGCCAAGTACACACACTGTCCTTCTCCCTCAATATATGTCCTTCTCACTCTCTCTCTCTCCCTGTCTCTCACTCTGTCATTTTCTCACTCCACCTCCTTGACTCTTACTACCCATCTCTCTCTCTCCACTTTCTCCATCTCGACTCTCTCCATGTCTCTCTCTTTTTGTCACTCTCCCTTTCTCTTTCTCTTTTTCTCTATTTCAGATGCAATCAGAAATGTATTTCATGTTCCTCCCCTACTGTGGGGGTAAAACCTGAGAGAGACCAGGCACTGAGGCAAACTCTTCCCAATGCCCCTTCCCCCAGTCACTGGGACAGAGCAGAGAGGTCCAGGGAGAAAGAGGAAGCGAAACTACAGGAGAGAAAGAAAGATGGACGGACAGACAGTGAGAGGGAGTGGAGGAAACAAGAGAAAGACAGGCAGACAGGGGCGGCGGCGGGGAAAGGAAATGAGAAGAACTGAGAGAGAGCAGAAGAGAGACAGAGAGAGAGAGAGAGAGAGAGAGAGTGAAACTCCAGGAAGAGAAATACAATGTCAGACAGATACAAGGTGAAAATGAGGAGACAAAGACAGGGAGAGAAGTTCAGGCAGACAGCAAGACAGAAATCCGAGGGAGAGATGTAGGACAGAGAGAGTTGCAACAACACAGAGATAGAGTTGAGAGAGCGGGGTGGTGGTGGAGGCTGATGTGATATGGCTAGAGTGATGTACAGACAGGAATAGCAAGATCCCACAGAGCTGAGAGACAGATGCAGAGAGAGATGAGCAAGGTGTTAGTTTTGTGAAAGACTGAATGATTACGCATTCCTGAAAAACCTGGTGAGGTGACAAAGAGGGAAGGGAATCCACTGGGAAATGAAAACAGGGCAGAGATGTGAAGGATGTTGAGAGATAGGGATTGAAGGAAAGATGTGGGAGAGAGAACTGGGAACACAAAAATAGACATGAGAGCTGCAGAGAGAGAGGGAAGCAGTGAAATCTGTGGGATCAGATCCATCTCTAGCATTTTGCTCCTTTGTCTCTCCCTGTTCCCACAGACGGCCTGAATCCCACAATTCGTGTGTGTGTGTGTGTCTGTCTGTGTTTGTGTGTATGTGTGTGTATGTGTGTGTGTGTTTGTGTGTATGTGTATGTGTGTGTATGTGTATGTGTGTGTGTATGTGTGTGTGTTTATGTGTGTGTATGTGTATGTATGTGTGTGTCTGTGAGTGTATGTGTGTGTGTAAGTGTGTGTGCGTGTGTGTGTATGTGCGTGTGTGTATATGTGTGTGTGTGTGTGCGTGTGTATGTGTATGTATGTGTGTGTCTGTGAGTGTATGTGTGTGCGTATGTGTGTGTGTAAGTGTGTGTGTGTATGTGCGTGTGTGTATATGTGTGTGTGTGTGTGTGTGTGTATGTGCACGCTTTCGTCTGATGATTCCTCATGGCAGAATAATTTGATTCTCTGACTCTATATTGTCCTAGTGTCAGCTCCCAAATCAATGGTTGAATCATCCACAATCCTATTGAATACCTGAGCTCGCTCGAGGGGCTAGATGGTCTCCTCCTGTTCCCATTTTGGATGGTCTTATATTCTAAATGCTACCTCCCAGCTCTTGGCCCCCACACTGGAGGTTATGCTGACACAAGGGCCTGATCTGTAGAGTTTGGCCCTCTTCCGTGGGTCTCGGAGGGAACCAGCCTGATTTGGATTGGAGTTGCAGCCTCCCCGTGAGAAGTGAAATCTCCTCGAAATTCCCTTCAGTCTCTCACTGTAAGGTGGACCAGGCCAGTCTCGGGGAAGCAAACAGCAGGCCAGGTCTGCTCTGTCCTCCAGCTCCATTTCAGAAGGCCACAAGGGAGGGGCTTGTTTCCTTCAACAGGATCCCGTGCTCTCCCTTCTGGGTTAGGGTGGGGCCGAATGGCCTTGCTTCTGGCTCCTATTGAGGTGCAGGCTGACTATGATTGGGTTATACAGGGCATGCCCCTGGAGTAAGGTCAGTTACCTCAGTTGGCTGAGCAGTTAGTTTACCACACCAGCTAGAGTTACTCTGAAGGATTCTCCTCCCAACATCTCTCCTCAGCTGGGCCATGGTGACCCTCTGATTAAATTCCCACCAGACACCGCTCTGTAATGAGGAGCTGTCCCATGCTCTGCTAAGACTACGGTGACATTACATTGGTTTGTACCTGGAACACTATGTGCAGGACTAGTTACTGCATTGCCAGAGGGATATTAGTGTGTGAGGAAGGTTTACTGTATGAATTCCCACTGGAATGAACAGCACTCTCTTTCCCCCAGTTAAGCCACCCTGACAGATTTTGAGTCTTTGGAGACACAAGGACCAATTCACCTGAAACAGCAGCTGGGCACACAATAAGACTGGCTAGTACACACACACACACACCAACACACATACACACACACACACATGCACACACACACACCCCCACACACAAACACATATAGACACTCTGTCACAGACACGCACTCTCTCAAACACACACACTCTCAATCCCTCAAACATATACACACACACTCTCTCACACACACACACATTCCTCTCTCTCACACACATACACACGAACACACACTCTCTTTCAAACGCACACTCTCACTCCCTCAAACACACACATTCCTCTCTCTCACAAACACGCACACAAACACACACTCTCACTCCCTCAAACACACACGCATTCCTCTCTCTCTCACACACATGCACACAAACACACACTCAGACAGACACATACATAAACACACATTCCCTCTCTCACACACACAGACACACAGAGATACACACATATGCACTCTCTCTCACACACACGGACAGACACTCGCTCTCTGTCTCTCTCTCTCACATACAGATACACACACTCACACAACCACGATTACTGTACAAACATGGAGCAAGGTTCGACGGAGAGATTACTTCTCCTAGGACTGAACTCTGATCTCGACTGATGACTGCTGTAGAGAGACAGACAGCAACTGCAAATTACTTATTGGATCTTCCTGTGCACCACTTCTTGCATCGACAGCGTTGGTCTGTTTGGGTGCCTACTTTACTGGAGAGTCTCCAAGCACCAAGTGACCATAGATTGACAACAGTTTTCCTCCAATCCATGGAGAAGACACATGGTGATACTATTTGTCACTGATTGTTTAAAAATATCTGAATGTTCTAAAATGGAAGTGGCCTCCATCCCAAATTACGACAACAGTGTTCCTTGCGGACCCCGAGGGAATGATCAGGGAAGTGTATCTGTACCTTCCTACCTTCTGCACCTTCTACCACCAGATAGTGCTCCCTCATACCTCAGAAAGCACCACTCTATTGTGTTTACCCCCAACGTCCCTCAGACAGTAACTCCACAAAACATTCACACTCTCAACACCTCAGAACACAGCTCAGCCCAGCCCTCACACTGCGTTCATCCACAAACCCCTTCAGACTGTAAGGACCCACGTCCACCGCAGTCCAAGGTTAGAGCCCTGGTCCTCAGAACATTATTGGGTCCCTGGATTAATTGCAGAATTCCTAAAGTATAAAATCAAGCCATTCGGCCCATCAGGTCCGGCACCGACCATCTGAAAAGCATCCCACTTACACTCACACTCTCTATTCTATCCCTGTAATGTTGCATTTCCCATAGCCACCCCACATAACCTGCACATCCTTGGACTGTGGGAGGAAACTGGGACACCCGGAGGAAACCCACAGATACAGAGAGTATGTGTAAACTCCACACAGACAGTGGTAGGGAGCTGGAATCAAAGTTGCATCCTTGGTGCTGTGAGGAAGCAGTGCTAATCACTGAGGCACCATGCTGTCCTCTCTCCCTGGATATCATGTCATCTAACCTTTTACTAAGCAGTCTCCCATGTGAAACCTTCTCATCTATCTTCTCAGTCAACAATCCAAAAACTGAATCAAGTTGGACAAACCATTTCCACAAGCCATGCTGACCATGCCAAATCAATTCTTGCTTTTCCAAATGCATGTAAATTGTCTCTCAGAATGCCCTCCAACAGCTTACCCACCACTGCCATCAGGCTCACAGCTCCATAGTTCTATGGCTGTTCCTTGCAGCCTGACCTCAATAATAGCACATCATTAATCACCAGCCAGTCTTCTGGCACCTCACTGGCTGCCACTGATCGGTCCATCTGACAAGGCCATCTCCATCCTTCTGTAACCTAAGGATGTCCTCCTCACTATTTATCACCCCACCAATCTTCATATCATTCATGAACCCAATGATTAACCATCCACCATTCAAATCTAAATCTTTTCTAACAACCACATCAGCAAGACCCCAGCAGTGGTTTCTGCAATTCTGCAATTAATCCAGGGACGCAATGAACAGACAGAGATTTCTAACTGGGCCATCACTGTCTGCTTCCTGCCACTCAGCATTCTGCACGAAATTCCTTGGATCTTTATGTTCACTATCAGTTTCCACTATGAGTCCTGATAAAAGCCTTACTGACCTCCAAGCAGACGACAGGAAAGCATTGCCCTTATTTACACACTTGGCCATCTCCTTAAAAAGTGCAATCCCATTGGTCAGACCTGACCTCCTCTTAACACAACCATTCTGACTGTTCTTCATGAACTCCAGTCTCTGTAAATGCTGATTAATTCTATCTCCCAAAATTGCTTCCAACAGACGCCCCACCCACGATATTAGCCTGACTGGCCTGTAGCTGCCTGGTATATCCCATGTTCCTTCTTGAATAACAGTACCACATGGTCAGTCCGACGGCACCTCTCCTGTGGCCAGAGGGGATTTGAAAATGTTTGCAAGTGTCCCTGCTACTTCCTCCATCCCCTCATTCGGTAAACCGGGATACATTTCCACCGTCTTTGGAGATTTACTGGTTTGTAAGAAGGCCAGACCACTCAGAACCATCTCTCTCTCTATATATGCTAATTCATTTAATTGTATCACAGAGCATCTCCACGATTTCATACCAACCCTGTCCCAATGAGCATTGACAAAATGCATCCATTCACTGTAGCCTCTGGGTCCATGCACAAATTCTCACTGTGTTCCACAACCTACTCTTTCTCTCATTATCAATTCACTCTTAATGTCACTGTAAAGTCCTTTCAGATTTTTATTTCCTCTCTTAGCACTCCTCGTTCCCAGACAAATAGCCTGCAATACGATTTGGAGGAGTGTGGGATGTCATTCTGGATGTGGATTAGCATTGGGAAGCTCAGAAATAAGGAACACATGACTGTGCTGAGTGTGGGGCAGTGGGATTCATTTGGGATGAGCACACGGAAGCTGAGGAATAAACCTCAGCCCTGTCGGCTGCAAAGGGACTTGGATATGATGCAGAGCTGGGCTGAGGAGTGGCAGATGGAGTTCTACCCTGCCAAGTGTGAGGTTGTCCATTTTGGAAAGACAAATAAGAATGCGGAATACAGGGTTAACGGTAGGGTTCTTAGTAAGGTGGAGGAACAGAGGGATCTTGGGGTCTATGTTCATAGATCTTTGAAAGTTGCCACTCAGGTGGATAGAGCTTGTAAGAAGGGCTATGGTGTATTAGTGTTCATTAGCAGAGGGATTGAATTCAAGAGTCGTGAAGTGATGTTACAGCTGTACAGGACTTTGGTTAGGCCACATTTGGAGTACTGTGTGCAGTTCTGGTCGCCTCACTTTAGGAAAGATGTGGAAGCTTTGGAGAGGGTGCAGAGAAGATTTACCAGGATGTTGCCTGGAATGGAGAATAGGTCGTACGAGGATAGGTTGAGAGTGCTAGGCCTTTTCTCGTTGGAACGGCGAAGGATGAGGGGTGACTTGATAGAGGTTTATAAGATGATCAGAGGAATGGATAGAGTACACAGTCAGAAACTTTTTCCCCAGGTACAACAGAGTGTTACAAGGGGACATAAATTTGAGGTGAAGGGTGGAAGGTATGGGGGAGATGTCAGGGGTGGGTTCTTTACCCAGAGAGTGGTGGGGGCATGGAATGCGCTGCCTGTGGGAGTGGTAGAGTCAGAATCTTTGGTGAACTTTAAGCGGCAATTGGATAGGTACATGGATGGGTGCTTAAACTAGGACAAATGTTCGGCACAACATCGTGGGCCGAAGGGCCTGTTCTGTGCTGTATTGTTCTATGTTCTATGTTCTATATCCTCTGACAGTGCAGCGCTCCCTCAGTACTGACCCTCTGACAGTGCAGCTCTCCCTCAGTACTGACCCTCTGACAGTGCAGCGCTCCCTCAGTACTGACCCTCTGACAGTGCAGCACTCCCTCAGTACTGACCCTCTGACAATGCAGCTCTCCCTCAGCACTGCTCCTTTGACCCTGCAGCACACTCTCAGAAATGACGCTCTGACACAACAGCTTTCCCTCAGTACTGACCCTCTAACTCTGCAGCACTCTCTTTGTCCTGACATTTCCACAGTGCAGCATTCCCTCAGTACTGACACTCATACAGGGTGGCATCCCCTCAGTACTGACCCTCCGATAATGTGGCACTCCCTCAATACAGCTGCTCTTACAGTGCAGCACTCCCTCGGTACTGACCCTCCGCTAACGTGGCATTTTCTCAGTACCAACACTCCGGCAGAGCAGAACTCCCTCAGTACTGACAATCAGACAGTGCGGCACTGCCTCATTCCTGCACTTCTGATAGTCCAGCAATGCCTCAGCACTGACCCTTTGGCAGTGCATCACTCCCTCAGTACTGACCTTTTGGCAGTGCAGCACTCCCTCAGCACTGACCCTCTGACTGTGCAGCACTCCCTCAGTACTGACCCTTTGGCAGTGCAGCACTCCCTCAGTACAGACCCTCTGACTGTGCAGCACTCCCTCAGTACTGACCCGCTGACAGTGCAGCACTCCCTCAGCACTGACCCTCTGACTGTGCAGCACTCCCTCAGTACTGACCCGCTGACAGTGCAGCACTCCCTCAGTACTGACCCTCTGACAGTGCAGCACTCCCTCAGTACAGTCCCTCTGACAGTACAGCTCTCCCTCAGTACTGACCCTCTGACAGTGCAGCTCTCCCTCAGTACTGACCCTCTGACAGTACAGCTCTCCCTCAGTACTGACCCTCTGGCAGTGCAGCACTCCCTCAGTACTGACCCTCTGACAGTGCAGCACTCCCTCAGTACTGACCCTCTGAAACAACACTCCCGCAGAACTAACACACTGACCGTGTAGCTCTCCCTCAGTAATGACCCTTTGAGTGTGCATCACTCTCTCAGTACTGACCCCCTGGCAATGCAGCAATCACTCAGTACAGACTGTCCGACAGATAGCAGGGAACTCTCTCAGTACTGACCCCTCACAGCGTGGTGATCCCTCACTACTCATCCCCTCAGAGTGCGTTGCTCCCTCAGTTCTAACCCTTTCACAGTGCAGCGCTCCATCAGTAGTAACCCTCTCACAGTGCGACACTCTGACAGCATGGTGATCCATTAGTACTGACCCTCAGAGAGTGCGCACTTTATCATTACTGACCTTCTCCCTGCACAGCAATCCCTCCATCCTGACGTTCTGAAAATGCAGCACTCCCTCCACACTGACCCTCTGACAATGCAGCACTCCCTCCACACTGACCCTCTGACAATGCAGCACTCCCTCCACACTGACCCTCTGACAATGCAGCACTACCTGCACACTGACCCTCTGACAATGCTGCACTCCCTCCATCCTGACGTTCTGACAATGCAGCATTCCCTGCACACTGATACTCTGACAATGCTTCACTCCCTCCACACTGATCCTCTGACAATGCTGCACTCCCTCCACACTGACCCTTTGACAATGCTTCACTCCCTCCACACTGATCCTCTGACAATGCTGCACTCCCTCACACTGACCCTCTGACAATGCTTCACTACCTCCACACTGACCCTCTGACAATGCTGCACTCCCTCCACTCTGACCCTCTGACAATGCAGCACTACCTCCACACTGACCCTCTGACAATGCTGCACTCCCTCCACACTGACCCTCTGACAATGCTGCAATCCCTCCACACTGACCCTCTGACAATGTTGCACTCCCTCCACACTGATACTCTGACAATGCTTCACTCCCTCCACACTGATCCTCTGACAATGCTGTACTCCCTCCATCCTGACGTTCTGACAATGCAACATTCCCTCCACACTGACCCTCTGACAATGCTGCACTCTCTTCACACTGACCCTCTGACAATGCTGCACTCCCTCCACACTGACCCTCTGACAATGCTGCACTCCCTCCACACTGACCCTCTGACAATGCAGCACTCACTCCACACTGACCCTCTGACAATGCTGCACTCCCTCCACACTGACCCTCTGACAATGCAGCACTCCCTCCACACTGACCCTCTGACAATGCTGCAATCCCTCCACACTGACCCTCTGACAATGCTGCACTCCCTCCACACTGACCCTCTGACAATGCTGCACTCCCTCCATCCTGACGTTCTGACAATGCAGCAGTACCTCCACACTGAACCTCTGACAATGCTTCACTCCCTCCACACTGAAACTCTGACAATGCTGCACTCCCTCCACACTGACCCTCTGACAATGCTTCACTCCCTCCACACTGACGCTCTGACAATGCTGCACTACCTCCACACTGACCCTCTGACAATGCTGCACTCCCTCCACGCTGACCCTCTGACAATGCTGCACTCCCTCCACACTGAACCTCTGACAATGCTGCATTCCCTCCACACTGACCCTCTGACAATGCTGCACTACCTCCACACTGAACCTCTGACAATGCTGCACTCTCTCAATACTAATCCTCTGACAATGCTTCACTCCCTCCACACTGATCCTCTGACAATGCTGCACTCCCTCCACACTGATCCTCTGACAATGCTGCACTCCCTCCACACTGACCCTCTGACAATGCTGCACTCCCTCCACTCTGACCCTCTGACAATGCTTCACTACCTCCACACTGACACTCTGACAATGCTGTACTCCCTCCACACTGACCCTCTGACAATGCTGCACTCCCTCCACACTGACCCTCTGACAATGCTGCACTCCCTCCACAATGATCCTCTGACAATGCTGCACTCCCTCCACTCTGACCCTCTGACAATGCAGCACTACCTCCACCCTGACCCACTGACAATGCTGCACTCCCTCCGTACTGACCCTCTGACAATGCTGCACTCCCTCCACACTGACCCTCTGACAATGCTTCACTCCCTCCACACTGATCCTCTGACAATGCTGCACTCCATCCACACTGACCCTCTGACAATGCTTCACTCCCTCCACACTGATCCTCTGACAATGCTGCACTCCCTCCACTCTGACCCTCTGACAATGCTTCACTACCTCCACACTGATCCTCTGACAATGCTGCACTCCCTCCACACTGATATTCTGACAATCCTTCACTCCATCCACACTGATCCTCTAACAATGCTGTACTCCCTCCACACTGATACTCTGACAATGCTTCACTCCCTCCACACTGATCATCTGACAATGCTGTACTCCCTCCACACTGACCCTCTGACAATGCTGCACTCGCTCCACACTGATCCTCTGACAATGCTGTACTCCCTCCATCCTGACGTTCTGACAATGCAGCATTCCCTCCACACTGACCCTCTGACAATGCTGCACTCTCTTCACACTCACCCTCTGACAATGCTGCACTCCCTCGACACTGACCCTCTGACAATGCTGCACTCTCTTCACACTGACCCTCTGACAATGCTGCACTCCCTGCACACTGACCCTTTGACAATGCTGCATTCCCTCCACACTGACCCTCTGACAATGCTGCACTCCCTCCACACTGACCCTCTGACAATGCAGCACTCCCTCCACACTGACCCTCTGACAATGCTGCAATCCCTCCACACTGACCCTCTGACAATGCTGCACTCCCTCCACACTGACCCTCTGACAATGCTGCACTCCCTCCATCCTGACGTTCTGACAATGCAGCATTCCCTCCACACTGACCCTCTGACAATGCTTCACTCCCTCCACACTGAAACTCTGACAATGCTGCACTCCCTCCACACTGACCCTCTGACAATGCTTCACTCCCTCCACACTGACCCTCTGACAATGCTGCACTCCCTCCACGCTGACCCACTGACAATGCTGCACTCCCTCCACACTGATCCTCTGACAATGCTGCACTACCTCCACACTGACCCTCTGACAATGCTGCACTCCCTCCACACTGACCCTCTGACAATGCAGCACTACCACCACACTGACCCTCTGACAATGCTGCACTCCCTCCACACTGACCCTCTGACAATGCTGCAATCCCTCCACACTGACCCTCTGACAATGCAGCACTACCTCCACACTGACCCTGTGACAATGCTGCACTCTCTCAATACTAATCCTCTGACAATGCTGCACTCCCTCCACACTGACCCTCTGACAATGCAGCACTACCTCCACACTGACCCTCTGACAATGCTGCACTCCCTCCGTACTGACCCTCTGACAATGCTGCACTCCCTCCACACTGACCCTCTGACAATGCAGCACTCCCTCCACACTGATACTCTGACAATGCTGCACTCCCTCCACACTGACCCTCTGACAATGCTGCACTCCCTCCACACAGACCCTCTGACAATGCTGCACTCCCGCCACACTGACCCTCTGACAATGCTGCACTCCCTCCACACTGACCCTCTGATAATGCTGCACTCCCTCCTCACTGACCCTCTGACAATGCTGCACTCCCTCCACACTGACCCTCTGACAATGCTGCACTCACTCCACACTGACCCTCTCACAATGCTGCACTCCCTCCACACTGACCTTCTGACAATGCTGCACTCCCTCCACACTGACCCTCTGACAATGCTGCACTACCTCCACACTGACCCTCTGACAATGCTGCACTCTCTCTATACTAATCCTCTGACAATGCTGCACTCCCTCCACATTGACCCTCTGACAATGCTGCACTCTCTCTATACTAATCCTCTGACAATGCTGCACTCCCTCCACACTGACCCTCTGACAATGCTGCACTCTCTCTATACTAATCCTCTGACAATGCTGCACTCCCTGCACACTGACTCTCTGACAATGCTGCACTCCCTCCACACTGACCCTCTGACAATGCTGCACTCTCTCTATACTAATCCTCTGACAATGCTGCACTCCCTCCACACTGACCCTCTGACAATGCTGCACTCTCTCTATACTAATCCTCTGACAATGCTGCACTCCCTCCACACTGACCCTCTGACAATGCTGCACTCTCTCTATACTAATACTCTGACAATGCTGCACTCCCTGCACACTGACCCTCTGACAATGCTGCACTCCCTCCACACTGACCCTCTGACAATGCTGCACTCCCTCCACACTGACCCTCTGACAATGCTGCACTCCCTCCACACTGACCCTCTGACAATGCTGCACTGCCTCCACACTGATCCTCTGATTGTGATGCGCTCCCTCAGGACTGACTCTCTGGCAGAGTGGAGGTGGCCCCATACTGACCCTCCGACAGTGTGGCCCAATCTCAGGACAAATCCTCTGACAGTACAGCACTCCATCACAACTGACACTCTGACAGTACAGCACTGCCTCAGTACTGACTCATTGACAGTATAGCACTCCCTCAGTACGGACCAATTGACAGTGTATCACTCCCTCAGTACTGACCCTCTGCCTCGGTCCTGCACGTCTGACCGTCCAGCAGTGCCTCAGTACTGTCTATCTGACAGTGTAGCATTCTCTCTGTACTAACCCTCTGTCAGTGCTGCACTCTCTCTGTACTAACCCTCTGACAGTGCAGCACTCCCTCAGTACTTACCCTCTGACAGTGCAGCACTCCCTCAGTACTGACCCTCTGACAGTGCAGCACTCCCTCAGTACTGACCCTCTGACAGTGCAGCACTCTCTCTGTACTGACCCTCTGACAGTGCAGCACTCCCTCAGTACTGACCCTCTGACAGTGCAGCACTCTCTCTGTACTAACCCTCTGACAGTGCAGCACTCTCTGAGTACTGACCCTCTGACAGTGCAGCACTCCCTCAGTACTGATCCTCTGACAGTGCAGCACTCCCTCAGTACTAACCGTCTGTCAGTGCTGCACTCTCTCTGTACTAACCCTCTGACAGTGCAGCATTCCCTTAGTACTGACCCTCTGACAGTGCAGCACTCCCTCAGTACTGATCCTCTGACAGTGCAGCACTCCCTCAGCACTGACCCTCTGACAGTGCAGCACTCCCTCAGTACTGACCCTCTGGCAGTGCAGCACTCCCTCAGTACTGACCCTCTGACAGTGCAGCACTCCCTCAGTACTGACCCTCGGAGTGTGCAGCAATCCCTCAGTACTGACCCTCTGACAGTGCAGCACTCCCTCAGTACTGACCCTCTGACAGTGCAACATTCCCTCAGTACTGACCCTCTGACAGTACAGCACTCCCTCAGTACTGACCCTCTGACAGTGCAGCTCTCCCTCAGTACTGACACTCTGACAGTGCAGCACTCCCTCAGTACTGACCGTCTGACAGTGCATCACTCTCTCAGTACTGACCCTCTGACAGTGCAGCACTCTCACTCCTGACCCTCTGACAGTGCAGCACTCCCTCAGTACTGACCCTCTGACAGTGCAGCCTTCCCTCAGTACTGACCCTCTGACAGTGCAGCACTCCCTCAGTACTGACCCTCTGACAGTGCAGCTCTCCCTCAGTACTGACCGTCTGACTGTGCAGCTCTCCCTCAGTACTGACCGTCTGACAGTGCAGCACTCCGTCAGTACTGACCCTCTGTCAGAGCTGCACTCTCTCAGTATTGACCCTCTCACAGTGCAGCACTCCCTCAGTACTGACCATCTGACGGTGCAGCACTCCCTCAGTACTGACCCTCTGACAGTGCAGCACTCCCACAGCACTGACCCTCTGACAATGCTGCACTCCCTCCACACTGACCCTCTGACAATGCTGCACTCCCTCCACACTGACCCTCTGACAATGCTGTACTCCCTCCACACTAACCCTCTGACAATGCAGCACTACCTCCACACTGACCCTCTGACAATGCTGCACTCCCTCCATCCTGACGTTCTAACAATGGAGCATTCCCTCCACACTGACCCTCTGACAATGCAGCATTCACTCCACACTGACCCTCTGACAATGCTGCAATCCCTCTACACTGACCCTCTGACAATGCAGCACTACCTCCACACTGACCCTCTGACAATGCTGCACTCTCTCTATACTAATCCTCTGACAATACTGCACTCCCTCCACACTGACCCTCTGACAATGCTGTACTCCCTCCACACTGACCCTCTGACAATGCAGCACTACCTCCACACTGACCCTTTGACAATGCTGGACTCCCTCCACTCTGACCCTCTGACAAAGCTGCACTCTCTTCACACTGACCCTCTGACAATGCTGCACACCCTCCATCCTGACGTTCTGACAATGCAGCATTCCCTGCACACTGACCCTCTGACAATGCTGCACTCCCTCCACACTGATACTCTGACAATGCTGCACTCTCTCTATACTCATCCTCCGACAATGCTGCACTCGCTCCACACTGATCCTCTGACAATGCAGCACTACCTCCACACTGACCCTCTGACAATGCTGCACTCCCTCCACACTGACCCTCTGACAATGCAGCACTACCTCCACACTGACCCTCTGACAATGCTGCACTCCCTCCACACTGACCCTCTGACAATGCAGCTCTACCTCCATACTGACCCTCTGACAATGCTGCACTCCCTCCACACTGTCCCTCTGAAAATGCAGCACTCCGTCCACACTGACCCTCTGGCAAAGCTGCACTCCCTCCACACTGACCCTCTGACAATGCTGCACTCCCTCCACACTGACCATCTGACAATGCTGCACTCCCTCCACACTGACCCTCTGACAATGCAGCACTCCCTCCACACTGATACTCTGACAATGCTGCACTCCCTCCACACTGACCCTCTGACAATGCTGCACTCCCTCCACACTGACCCTCTGACAATGCTGCACTCCCTCCACACTGACCCTCTGACATTGCTGCACTCCCTCCACACTGATACTCTGACAATGCAGCACTCCCTCCACACTGACCCTCTGACAATGCTGCACTCCCTCCTCACTGACCCTCTGACAATGCTGCACTCCCACCACACTGACCCTCTGACAATGCTGCACTCCCTCCACACTGACCCTCTGACAATGCTGCACTCCCTCCACACTGACCCTCTCACAATGCAGCAATACCTCCACACTGACCCTCTGACA
This sequence comes from Chiloscyllium plagiosum, assembly GCF_037043375.1. Lineage (NCBI taxonomy): Eukaryota > Metazoa > Chordata > Chondrichthyes > Orectolobiformes > Hemiscylliidae > Chiloscyllium > Chiloscyllium plagiosum. Next base: position 819,208 of record NW_028270297.1, on the reverse strand, counting down.
ATGCTGCACTCTCTCTATACTAATCCTCTGACAATGCTGCACTCCCTCCACACTGACCCTCTGACAATGCTGCACTCTCTATATACTAATCCTCTGACAATGCTGTACTCCCTCCACACTGACCCTCTGACAATGCAGCACTACCTCCACACTGACCCTCTGACAATGCGGCACTCCCTCCACACTGACCCTCTGACAATGCTGCACTCCCTCCACACTGACCCTCTGACAATGCAGCACTCCCTCCACACTGACCCTCTGACAATGCTGCACTCCCTCCACACTGATCCTCTGACAATGCTGTACTCCCTCCACACTGACCCTCTGACAATGCAGCACTACCTCCACACTGACCCTCTGACAATGCTGCACTACCTCCACACTGACCCTCTGACAATGCAGCACTCCCTCCACACTGATACTCTGACAATGCTGCACTCCCTCCACACTGACCCTCTGACAATGCTGCACTCCCTCCACACTGACCCTCTGACAATGCTGCACTCTCTCTATACTAATCCTCTGACAATGCTGCACTCCCTCCACACTGACCCTCTGACAATGCTTCACTCCCTCCACACTGACCCTCTGACAATGCTGCACTCTCTCTATACTAATCCTCTGACAATGCTGCACTCCCTGCACACTGACCCTCTGACAATGCTGCACTCTCTCTATACTAATCCTCTGACAATGCTGCACTCCCTGCACACTGACCCTCTGACAGTGCAGCACTCTCAGTACTGACCCTCTGACATTGTAGCACTACCTCCATACTGACCCTCTGACAGTGCAGCTCTCCCTCAGTACTGAATTTCTGACAGTGCAGCACTCCCTCAGTACTGACCCTCTGACAGTGCAGCTCTCCCTCAGTACTGACACTCTGACAGTGCAGCACTCCGTCAGTACTGACCCTCTGCCAGAGCTGCACTCTCTCAGTACTGACCCTCTCACAGTGCAGCACTCCCTCAGTACTGACCATCTGACAGTGCAGCACTCTATCTATACTAATCCTCTGACAATGCTGCACTCCCTCCACACTGATACTCTGACAATGCAGCACTCCCTCCACACTGACCCTCTGACAATGCTGCACTCCCTCCACACTGACCCTCTGACAATGCTGCACTCCCTCCACACTGACCTTCTGACAATGCTGCACTCCCTCCACACTGACCCTCTGACAATGCTGCACTCCCTCCACACTGATCCTCTGACAATGCTGTACTCCCTCCACACTGACCCCCTGACAATGCAGCACTTCCTCCATACTGACCCTCTGACAATGCTGCACTACCTCCACACTGACCCTCTGACAATGCAGCACTCCCTCCACACTGATACTCTGACAATGCTGCACTCCCTCCACACTGACCCTCTGACAATGCTGCACTCCCTCCACACTGACCCTCTGACAATGCTGCACTCTCTCTATACTAATCCTCTGACAATGCTGCACTCCCTCCACACTGACCCTCTGACAATGCTTCACTCCCTCCACACTGACCCTCTGACAATGCTGCACTCTCTCTATACTAATCCTCTGACAATGCTGCACTCCCTGCACACTGACCTTCTGACAGTGCAGCACTCTCTCAGTACTGACCCTCTGACATTGCAGCACTACCTCCATACTGACCCTCTGACAGTGCAGCTCTCCCTCAGTACTGAATTTCTGACAGTGCAGCACTCCCTCAGTACTGACCCTCTGACAGTGCAGCTCTCCCTCAGTACTGACACTCTGACAGTGCAGCACTCCGTCAGTACTGACCCTCTGTCAGAGCTGCACTCTCTCAGTACTGACCCTCTCACAGTGCAGCACTCCCTCAGTACTGACCATCTGACAGTGCAGCACTCTCTCTATACTAATCCTCTGACAATGCTGCACTCCCTCCACACTGATACTCTGACAATGCAGCACTCCCTCCACACTGACCCTCTGACAATGCTGCACTCCCTCCACACTGACCCTCTGACAATGCTGCACTCCCTCCACACTGACCCTCTGACAATGCTGCACTCCCTCCACACTGACCCTCTGACAATGCTGCACTCCCTCCACACTGACCCTCTGACAATGCTGCACTCCCTCCACACTGACCCTCTGACAATGCTGCACTCTCTCTATACTAATCCTCTGACAATGCTGCACTCCCTCCACACTGACCCTCTGACAATGCTGCACTCTCTCGATACTAATCCTCTGACAATGGTGCACTCCCTCCACACTGACCCTCTGACAATGCAGCACTCCCTCCACACTGACCCTCTGACAATGCTGCACTCTCTCCATACTAATCCTCTGACAATGCTGCACTCCCTGCACACTGACCCTCTGACAATGCTGCACTCCCTCCACACTGACCCTCTGACAATGCTGCACTCTCTCTATACTAATCCTCTGACAATGCTGCACTCCCTCCACACTGACCCTCTGACAATGCTGCACTCCCTCCACACTGATCCTCTGATAGTGATGCGCTCCCTCAGGACTGACTCTCTGGCAGAGTGGAGGTGGCCCTATACTGACCCTCCGACAGCACTCCCTCAGTACTGACGCTCTGACAGTGCAGCACTCCCTCAGTACTGACCTTCTGACAGTGCAGCACTCCCTCAGTACAGACCCTCTGGCACTGCAGCTCTCCCTCAGTACTGACACTCTGACAGTGCAGCTCTCCCTCAGTACTGACCCTCTGACAGTGCAGCACTCCCTCAGTACTGATCCTCGAACAGTGCAGCACTCCCTCAGTACTGACCCTCTGACAGTGCAGCACCCGCTCGGTACTGACCCTCTGACAGTGCAGCACGCCCTCAGTAACGACCCTCTGACAGAGCAGCTCTCCCTCAGTACTGATCCTCTAACAGTGCAGAACTCCCTCAGTACTGACCCTCTGACAGTGCAGCACTCCCTCAGTACTGACCCGCTGACAGTGCAGCATTCCCTCAGCACTGACCCTCTGAGAGTGCAGCACTCCCTCAGTACTGATCCTCTAACAGTGCAGAACTCCCTCAGTACTGACCCTCTGACAGTGCAGCACCCGCTCGGTACTGACCCTCTGACAGTGCAGCACTCCCTCAGTACTGACCCTCTGACAGTGCAGCACTCCCTCAGTACTGACCCTCTGACAGTGCAGCACTCCCACAGCACAGACCCTCTGACAGTGCAGCACTCCCTCAGTACTGACCCTCTGACAGTGCAGCTCTCCCTCAGTACTGACACTCTGACAGTGCAGCACTCCCTCAGTACTGACCCTCTGACAGTGCAGCACTCTCTCAGTACTGACCGTCTGACAGTGCAGTTCTTCCTCAGTTCTGACCATCTGACAGTGCAGCACTCCTTCAGTACTGACACTCTGACAGTGCAGCACTCCCTCAGTACTGACCCTCCGTCAGTGCAGCACTCTCTCAGTACTGACCCTCTGACAGTGCAGCACTCCCTCAGTACTGACATTCTGACAGTGCAGCCTTCCCTCAGTACTGACCCTCTGACAGTGCAGCACTCCCTCAGTAATGACCCTCTGACAGTGCAGCACGCCCTCAGTACTGACCCTCTGACAGTGCAGCACTCCCTCAGTACTGACCCTCTGACAGTGCAGCACTCCCACAGCACTGACCCTCTGACAGTGCAGCACTCCCTCAGTACTGACCCTCTGACAGTGCAGCACTCCCTCAGCACTGACCCTCTGACAGTGCAGCACTCCCTCAGCACTGACCCTCTGACAGTGCAGCTCTCCCACAGCACTGACCACCTGACAGTGCAGCACTCCCTCAGTACTGAACCTCTGACAGTGCAGCACCTCCTCAGTACTGACCCTCTGGCAGTGCAGCACTCCCTCAGTACTGACCCTCTGACAGTGCAGCACTCCCTCAGTACTGACCCTCTGGCAGTGCGGCACTCCCTCAGGACTGACCATCTGACAGTGCAGCTCTCCCTCAGTACTGACCATCTGACAGTGCAGCTCTCCCTCAGTACTGACCCTCTTGCAGTGCAGCATTCCCTCAGTACTGACCCTCTGAGAGTGCAGCACTCCCTCAGTACTGACCCTCTGACAGTGCAGCACTACCTCAGTACTGACCCTCTGACAGTACAGCTCTCCCTCAGCACTGACCCTCTGACAGTGCAGCACTCCCTCAGTGCTGACCATCTGACATTGCAGCACCCGCTGGGTACTGACCCTCTGACAGTGCAGCTCTCCCTCAGTACTGAGCCTCTGACAGTGCAGCTCTCCCTCAGCACTGACCCTCAGAACGTGCAGCACTCCCTCAGTACTGACCCTCTGACAGTGCAGCACTCCCTCAGCACTGACCCTCTGACAGTGCAACTCTCCCTCAGTACTGACCCTCTGACATTGCAGCACTCCCTCAGTACTGACCCGCTGACAGTGCAGCCCTCCCTCAGTACTGACCCTCTGACAGTGCAGCAATCCCTCAGTGCAGCATTGTCAGAGGGTCAGTGTGGAGGGAGTGAAGCATTGTCAGAGGTTCAGTGTGGAGGGAGTGCAGCATTGTCAGAGGATTAGGATAGAGAGAGTGCAGCATTGTCAGAGGGTCAGTGTGGAGGGAGTGCAGCATTGTCAGAGGGTCAGTGTGGAGGGAGTGCAGCATTGTCAGAGTATCAGTGTGGAGGGAGTGCTGCATTGTCAGTGCAGCACTCCCTCAGTACTGACCCTCTGACAGTGCAGCACTCCCTCAGTACTGACCCTCTGACAGTGCAGCACTCCCACAGCACTGACCCTCTGACAGTGCAGCACCTCCTCAGTACTGACCCTCTGACAGTGCAGCTCTCCCTCAGTACAGACCTTCTGACAGTGCAGCACTCCCTCAGTACTGACCCTCTGACAGTGCAGCACTCTCTCAGTACTGACCCTCTGACAGTGCAGTTCTTCCTCAGTTCTGACCATCTGACAGTGCAGCACTCCTTCAGTACTGACACTCTGACAGTGCAGCACTCCCTCAGTACTGACCCTCCGTCAGTGCAGCACTCTCTCAGTACTGACCGTCTGACAGTGCAGCACTCCCTCAGTACTGACATTCTGACAGTGCAGCCTTCCCTCAGTACTGACCCTCTGACAGTGCAGCACTCCCTCAGTAATGACCCTCTGACAGTGCAGCACGCCCTCAGTACTGACCCTCTGACAGTGCAGCACTCCCTCAGTACTGACCCTCTGACAGTGCAGCACTCCCACAGCACTGACCCTCTGACAGTGCAGCACTCCCTCAGTACTGACCCTCTGACAGTGCAGCACTCCCTCAGCACTGACCCTCTGACAGTGCAGCACTCCCTCAGCACTGACCCTCTGACAGTGCAGCTCTCCCACAGCACTGACCACCTGACAGTGCAGCACTCCCTCAGTACTGAACCTCTGACAGTGCAGCACCTCCTCAGTACTGACCCTCTGGCAGTGCAGCACTCCCTCAGTACTGACCCTCTGACAGTGCAGCACTCCCTCAGTACTGACCCTCTGACACTGCAGCGCTCCCTCAGTACTGACCCTCTGACAGTGCAGCACTCCCTCAGTACTGACCCTCTGGCAGTGCGGCACTCCCTCAGGACTGACCATCTGACAGTGCAGCTCTCCCTCAGTACTGACCCTCTGACAGTGCAGCTATCCCTCAGTACTGACCCTCTTGCAGTGCAGCATTCCCTCAGTACTGACCCTCTGAGAGTGCAGCACTCCCTCAGTACTGACCCTCTGACAGTGCAGCACTACCTCAGTACTGATCCTCTGACAGTACAGCTCTCCCTCAGCACTGACCCTCTGACAGTGCAGCACTCCCTCAGTGCTGACCATCTGACATTGCAGCACCCGCTGGGTACTGACCCTCTGACAGTGCAGCTCTCCCTCAGTACTGAGCCTCTGACAGTGCAGCTCTCCCTCAGCACTGACCCTCAGAACGTGCAGCACTCCCTCAGTACTGACCCTCTGACAGTGCAGCACTCCCTCAGCACTGACCCTCTGACAGTGCAGCTCTCCCTCAGTACTGACCCTCTGACATTGCAGCACTCCCTCAGTACTGACCCTCTGACAGTGCAGCCCTCCCTCAGTACTGACCCTCTGGCAGTGCAGCACTCCCTCAGTACTGACCCTCTGACAGTGCAGCACTCCCTCAGGACTGACCCTCTGACAGTGCAGCACTCCCTCAGTATTGACCCTCTGACACTGCAGCACTCCCTCAGCACTGACCCTCTGACAGTGCAGCAATCCCTCAGTACTGACCCTCTGGCAGTGCAGCACTCCCTCAGTACTGACCCTTGACAGTGCAGCACTCCCTCAGTACTGACCCTCTGACAGTGCAGCACTCCCTCAGTACTGACCCTCTGACAGTGGAGCACTCTCTCTGTACTAACCCTCCGGCAGTGCAGTAATCCCTCAGTACTGACCCTTGACAGTGCAGCACTCCCTCAGCACTGAACCTCTGACAGTGCAGCACTCCCTCAGTACTGACCATCTGACAGTGCAGCACTCCCTCAGTACTGACCCTCTGACAGTGCTGCACTCCCTCAGTACAGACCCTTGGACAGTGCAGCTCTCCCTCAGTACTGACCCTCTGACAGTGCAGCACTCCCTCAATACTGACCCTCTGACAGTGCAGCACTCCCTCAGTACTGACCTTCTGACAGTGCAGCACTCCCTCAGGACTGACCATCTGACAGTGCAGCACTCTCTCAGTACTGACCGTCTGACAGTGCAGTTCTTCCTCAGTTCTGACCATCTGACAGTGCAGCACTCCCTCAGTACTGACACTCTGACAGTGCAGCACTCCCTCAGTACTGACCCTCCGTCAGTGTAGCACTCTCTCAGTACTGACCCTCTGACAGTGCAGCACTCCCTCAGTACTGACATTCTGACAGTGCAGCCTTCCCTCAGTACAGACCCTCTGACAGTGCAGCACTCCCTCAGTAATGACCCTCTGACAGTGCAGCACTCCCTGAGTACTGACCCTCTGACAGTGCAGCTCTCCCTCAGGTCTGACACTCTGACAGTGCAGCTCTCCCTCAGTGCTGACCATCTGACTGCGCAGCTCTCCCTCAGCACTGACCCACTGACAGTACTGCTCTCCCTCAGTACTGACCCTCTGGCAGTGCAGCACTCCCTCAGTACTGACCCTCTCACAGTGCAGCACTCCCTCAGTACTGAACCTCTAACTGTGCTGCACTCCCTCAGTACTGACCCTCGGACAGTGCAGCACTCCCTCAGTACTGACACTATGACAGTGCAGCACACCCTCAGTACTGACCCTCTGACAGTGCAGCATTCCGTCAGTACTGACCATCTGACAGTACAGCACTCCCTCAGTACTGACCCTCCGTCAGTGCAGCACTCTCTCATTACTGACCCTCCAACAGTGCAGCACTCCCACAGTACTGACCATCGGACAGTGCAGCACTCTATCAGTACTGACCCTCTGACAGTGCAGCACTCCCTCAGTACTGACATACTGACAGTGCAGCCTTCCCTCAGTACTGACCCTCTGACAGTGCAGCACTCCCTCAGTTCTGACATACTGACAGTGCAGCCTTCCCTCAGTACCTACCCTCTGACAGTGCAGCACTCCCTCAGTACTGACCCTCTGACAGTGCAGCTCTCCCTCAGTACTGAACTTCTGACTGTTCAGCAGTCCCTCAGTACTGACCCTCTGACAGTGCAACTCTCCCTCAGTACTGACATTCTGACAGTGCAGCACTCCGTCAGTACTGACCCGCTGTCAGTGCTGCACTCTCTCAGTACTGACCCTCTCACAGTGCAGCACTCCCTCAGTACTGACCATCTGACAGTGCAGCACACTCTGTATACTAATCCTCTGACAATACTGCACTCCCTCCACACTGACCCTCTGACAATGCAGCACTCCCTCCACACTGATACTCTGACAATGCAGCACTCCCTCCACACTGATCCTCTGACAATGCTGCACTCCCTCCACACTGACCTTCTGACAATGCTGCACTCCCTCCATACTGACCCTCTGACAATGCAGCACTACCTCCATACTGACCCTCTGACAATGCTGCACTCCCTCCACACTGACCCTCTGACAATGCTGCACTCCCTCCACACTGACCCTCTGACAATGCTGCACTCCCTCCACACTGACCGTCTGACAATGCTGCACTCCCTCCACACTGACCCTCTGACAATGCTTCACTCCCTCCACACTGACCATCTGACAATGCTGCACTCCTTCCACACTGACCCTCTGACAATGCAGCACTACCTCCACACTGACCCTCTGACAATGCTGCACTCCCTCCACTCTGACCCTCTGACAGTGCAGCACTCCCTCAGTACTGACCCTCTGTCAGTGCTGCACTCTCTCTGTACTAACCCTCTGACAGTGCAGCACTCCCTCAGTACTGACACTCTGACAGGGCAGCACTTCCTCAGTACTGACCCTCTGACAGTGCAGAACTCCCTCAGTCCTGACCCTCTGACAGTGCAGCACTCCCTCAGTACTGACCCTCTGACAGTGCAGCATTCCCTCAGTACTGACCCTCTGACAGTGCAGCACTCCCTCAGTACTGACCCTCTGACAGTGCAGCATTCCCTCAGTACTGACACTCTGACAGTGCAGCACTCCCTCAGTACTGACCCTCTGACAGTGCAGCACTCCCTCACTACTGACACTCTGGCAGTGCGGCATTCCCTCTTTACTGACCCTCTGACAGTGCAGCACTCCCTCAGTACTGACCCTCTGACAGTGCAGCTCTCCCTCGGTACTGACCCTCTCACAGTGCAGCACTCCCTCAGTACTGACCCTCTGACAGTGCAGCACTCCCTCGGTACTGACCCTCTGACAGTGCAGCACTCCCTCAGTATTGACCCTCTGACAGTGCAGCACTCCCTCAGCACTGACCCTCTGACAGTGCAGCAATCCCTCAGTACTGACCCTCTGGCAGTGCAGCACTCCCTCAGTACTGACCCTTGACAGTGCAGCACTCCCTCAGTACTGACCCTCTGACAGTGCAGCACTCCCTCAGTACTGACCCTCTGACAGTGCAGCACTCCCTCACTACTGACACTCTGGCAGTGCGGCATTCCCTCTTTACTGACCCTCTGACAGTGCAGCACTCCCTCAGCACTGACCCACTGACAGTACTGCTCTCCCTCAGTACTGACCCTCTGGCAGTGCAGCACTCCCTCAGTACTGACCCTCTCACAGTGCAGCACTCCCTCAGTACTGAACCTCTAACTGTGCTGCACTCCCTCAGTACTGACCCTCGGACAGTGCAGCACTCCCTCAGTACTGACACTATGACAGTGCAGCACACCCTCAGTACTGACCCTCTGACAGTGCAGCATTCCGTCAGTACTGACCATCTGACAGTACAGCACTCCCTCAGTACTGACCCTCCGTCAGTGCAGCACTCTCTCATTACTGACCCTCCAACAGTGCAGCACTCCCACAGTACTGACCATCGGACAGTGCAGCACTCTATCAGTACTGACCCTCTGACAGTGCAGCACTCCCTCAGTACTGACATACTGACAGTGCAGCCTTCCCTCAGTACTGACCCTCTGACAGTGCAGCACTCCCTCAGTTCTGACATACTGACAGTGCAGCCTTCCCTCAGTACCTACCCTCTGACAGTGCAGCACTCCCTCAGTACTGACCCTCTGACAGTGCAGCTCTCCCTCAGTACTGAACTTCTGACTGTTCAGCAGTCCCTCAGTACTGACCCTCTGACAGTGCAACTCTCCCTCAGTACTGACATTCTGACAGTGCAGCACTCCGTCAGTACTGACCCGCTGTCAGTGCTGCACTCTCTCAGTACTGACCCTCTCACAGTGCAGCACTCCCTCAGTACTGACCATCTGACAGTGCAGCACACTCTGTATACTAATCCTCTGACAATACTGCACTCCCTCCACACTGACCCTCTGACAATGCAGCACTCCCTCCACACTGATACTCTGACAATGCAGCACTCCCTCCACACTGATCCTCTGACAATGCTGCACTCCCTCCACACTGACCTTCTGACAATGCTGCACTCCCTCCATACTGACCCTCTGACAATGCAGCACTACCTCCATACTGACCCTCTGACAATGCTGCACTCCCTCCACACTGACCCTCTGACAATGCTGCACTCCCTCCACACTGACCCTCTGACAATGCTGCACTCCCTCCACACTGACCGTCTGACAATGCTGCACTCCCTCCACACTGACCCTCTGACAATGCTTCACTCCCTCCACACTGACCATCTGACAATGCTGCACTCCTTCCACACTGACCCTCTGACAATGCAGCACTACCTCCACACTGACCCTCTGACAATGCTGCACTCCCTCCACTCTGACCCTCTGACAGTGCAGCACTCCCTCAGTACTGACCCTCTGTCAGTGCTGCACTCTCTCTGTACTAACCCTCTGACAGTGCAGCACTCCCTCAGTACTGACACTCTGACAGGGCAGCACTTCCTCAGTACTGACCCTCTGACAGTGCAGAACTCCCTCAGTCCTGACCCTCTGACAGTGCAGCACTCCCTCAGTACTGACCCTCTGACAGTGCAGCATTCCCTCAGTACTGACCCTCTGACAGTGCAGCACTCCCTCAGTACTGACCCTCTGACAGTGCAGCATTCCCTCAGTACTGACACTCTGACAGTGCAGCACTCCCTCAGTACTGACCCTCTGACAGTGCAGCACTCCCTCACTACTGACACTCTGGCAGTGCGGCATTCCCTCTTTACTGACCCTCTGACAGTGCAGCACTCCCTCAGTACTGACCCTCTGACAGTGCAGCTCTCCCTCGGTACTGACCCTCTCACAGTGCAGCACTCCCTCAGTACTGACCCTCTGACAGTGCAGCACTCCCTCGGTACTGACCCTCTGACAGTGCAGCACTCCCTCAGTATTGACCCTCTGACAGTGCAGCACTCCCTCAGCACTGACCCTCTGACAGTGCAGCAATCCCTCAGTACTGACCCTCTGGCAGTGCAGCACTCCCTCAGTACTGACCCTTGACAGTGCAGCACTCCCTCAGTACTGACCCTCTGACAGTGCAGCACTCCCTCAGTACTGACCCTCTGACAGTGCAGCACTCTCTCTGTACTAACCCTCCGGCAGTGCAGCAATCCCTCAGTACTGACCCTTGACAGTGCAGCACTCCCTCAGCACTGACCCTCTGACAGTGCAGCACTCCCTCAGTACTGACCCTCTGACAGTGCTGCACTCCCTCAGTACAGACCCTTGGACAGTGCAGCTATCCCTCAGTACTGACCCTCTGACAGTGCAGCACTCCCTCAATACTGACCCTCTGACAGTGCAGCACTCCCTCAGTACTGACCTTCTGACAGTGCAGCACTCCCTCAGGACTGACCCTCTGACAGTGCAGCACTCTCTCAGTACTGACCGTCTGACAGTGCAGTTCTTCCTCAGTTCTGACCATCTGACAGTTCAGCACCCCCCAGTACTGACACTCTGACAGTGCAGCACTCCCTCAGTACTGACCCTCCGTCAGTGCAGCACTCTCTCAGTACTGACCCTCTGACAGTGCAGCACTCCCTCAGTACTGACATTCTGACAGTGCAGCCTTCCCTCAGTACTGACCCTCTGACAGTGCAGCACTCCCTCAGTAATGACCCTCTGACAGTGCAGCACTCCCTCAGTACTGACCCTCTGACAGTGCAGCTCTCCCTCAGGACTGACACTCTGACAGTGCAGCTCTCCCTCAGTGGAACCATCTGACTGCGCAGCTCTCCCTCAGTACTGACCCACTGACAGTACAGCTCTCCCTCAGTACTGACCCTCTGGCAGTGCAGCACACCCTCAGTACTGACCCTCTCACAGTTCAGCACTCCCTCAGTACTGAACCTCTAATTGTGCTGCACTCCCTCAGTACTGACCCTCGGACAGTGCAGCCTTCCCTCAGTACCTACCCTCTGACAGTGCAGCACTCCCTCAGTACTGACCCTCTGACAGTGCAGCTCTCCCTCAGTACTGAACTTCTGACAGTTCAGCAGTCCCTCAGTACTGACCCTCTGACAGTGCAACTCTCCCTCAGTACTGACATTCTGACAGTGCAGCACTCCGTCAGTACTGACCCGCTGTCAGTGCTGCACTCTCTCAGTACTGACCCTCTCACAGTGCAGCACTCCCTCAGTACTGACCCTCTGTCAGTGCTGCACTCTCTCTGTACTAACCCTCTGACAGTGCAGCACTCCCTCAGCACTGACACTCTGACAGGGCAGCACTTCCTCAGTACTGACCCTCTGACAGTGCAGAACTCCCTCAGTCCTGACCCTCTGACAGTGCAGCACTCCCTCAGTACTGACCCTCTGACAGTGCAGCATTCCCTCAGTACTGACACTCTGACAGTGCAGCACTCCCTCAGTACTGACCCTCTGACAGTGCAGCATTCCCTCAGTACTGACCCTCTGATAGTGCAGCACTCCCTCAGTACTGACCCTCTGACAGTGCAGCATTCCCTCAGTACTGACACTCTGACAGTGCAGCACTCCCTCAGTACTGACCCTCTGACAGTGCAGCACTCCCTCACTACTGACACTCTGGCAGTGCGGCATTCCCTCTTTACTGACCCTCTGACAGTGCAGCACTCCCTCAGTACTGACCCTCTGACAGTGCAGCTCTCCCTCAGTACTGACCCTCTCACAGTGCAGCACTCCCTCAGTACTGACCCTCTGACAGAGCAGCACTCCCTCAGTACTGACCCTCTGACAGTGCAGCACTCCCTCAGTATTGACCCTCTGACAGTGCAGCACTCCCTCAGCACTGACCCTCTGACAGTGCAGCAATCCCTCAGTACTGACCCTCTGGCAGTGCAGCACTCCCTCAGTACTGACACTTGACAGTGCAGCACTCCCTCAGTACTGACCCTCTGACAGTGCAGCACTCCCTCAGTACTGACCCTCTGACAGTGCAGCACTCTCTCTGTACTAACCCTCCGGCAGTGCAGCAATCCCTCAGTACTGACCCTTGACAGTGCAGCACTCCCTCAGCACTGACCCTCTGACAGTGCAGCACTCCCTCAGTACTGACCATCTGACAGTGCAGCACTCCCTCAGTACTGACCCTCTGACAGTGCTGCACTCCCTCAGTACAGACCCTTGGACAGTGCAGCTATCCCTCAGTACTGACCCTCTGACAGTGCAGCACTCCCTCAATACTGACCCTCTGACAGTGCAGCACTCCCTCAGTACTGACCTTCTGACAGTGCAGCACTCCCTCAGGACTGACCCTCTGACAGTGCAGCACTCTCTCAGTACTGACCGTCTGACAGTGCAGTTCTTCCTCAGTTCTGACCATCTGACAGTTCAGCACCCCCCAGTACTGACACTCTGACAGTGCAGCACTCCCTCAGTACTGACCCTCCGTCAGTGCAGCACTCTCTCAGTACTGACCCTCTGACAGTGCAGCACTCCCTCAGTACTGACATTCTGACAGTGCAGCACTCCCTCAGTACTGACCCTCTGACAGTGCAGCACTCCCTCAGTAATGACCCTCTGACAGTGCAGCACTCCCTCAGTACTGACCCTCTGACAGTGCAGCTCTCCCTCAGGACTGACACTCTGACAGTGCAGCTCTCCCTCAGTGGAACCATCTGACTGCGCAGCTCTCCCTCAGTACTGACCCACTGACAGTACAGCTCTCCCTCAGTACTGACCCTCTGGCAGTGCAGCACACCCTCAGTACTGACCCTCTCACAGTTCAGCACTCCCTCAGTACTGAACCTCTAACTGTGCTGCACTCCCTCAGTACTGACCCTCGGACAGTGCAGCACTCCCTCAGTACTGACCCTATGACAGTGCAGCACTCCCTCAGTACTGACCCTCTGACAGTGCAGCATTCCCTCAGTACTGACCATCTGACAGTACAGCACTCCCTCAGTACTGACCCTCCGTCAGTGCAGCACTCTCTCATTACTGATCCTCCAACAGTGCAGCACTCCCACAGTACTGACCATCGGACAGTGCAGCACTCTATCAGTACTGACCCTCTGACAGTGCAGCACTCCCTCAGTACTGACATACTGACAGTGCAGCCTTCCCTCAGTACTGACCCTCTGACAGTGCAGCACTCCCTCAGTTCTGACATACTGACAGTGCAGCCTTCCCTCAGTACTGACCCTCTGACAGTGCAGCACTCCCTCAGTACTGACCCTCTGACAGTGCAGCTCTCCCTCAGTACTGAACTTCTGACAGTTCAGCAGTCCCTCAGTACTGACCCTCTGACAGTGCAACTCTCCCTCAGTACTGACATTCTGACAGTGCAGCACTCCGTCAGTACTGACCCGCTGTCAGTGCTGCACTCTCTCAGTACTGACCCTCTCACAGTGCAGCACTCCCTCAGTACTGACCATCTGACAGTGCAGCACACTCTCTATACTAATCCTCTGACAATACTGCACTCCCTCCACACTGACCCTCTGACAATGCAGCACTCCCTCCACACTGATACTCTGACAATGCAGCACTACCTCCACACTGATCCTCTGACAATGCTGCACTCCCTCCACACTGACCTTCCGACAATGCTGCACTCCCTCCATACTGACCCTCTGACAATGCAGCACTACCTCCATACTGACCCTCTGACAATGCTGCACTCCCTCCACACTGACCCTCTGACAATGCTGCACTCCCTCCACACTGACCCTCTGACAATGCTGCACTCCCTCCACACTGACCGTCTGACAATGCTGCACTCCCTCCACACTGACCCTCTGACAATGCTTCACTCCCTCCACACTGACCCTCTGACAATGCTGCACTCCCTCCACACTGACCCTCTGACAATGCAGCACTACCTCCACACTGACCCTCTGACAATGCTGCACTCCCTCCACTCTGACCCTCTGACAGTGCAGCACTCCCTCAGTACTGACCCTCTGTCAGTGCTGCACTCTCTCTGTACTAACCCTCTGACAGTGCAGCACTCCCTCAGTACTGACACTCTGACAGGGCAGCACTTCCTCAGTACTGACCCTCTGACAGTGCAGAACTCCCTCAGTCCTGACCCTCTGACAGTGCAGCATTCCCTCAGTACTGACCCTCTGACAGTGCAGCACTCCCTCAGTACTGACCCTCTGACAGTGCAGCATTCCCTCAGTACTGACACTCTGACAGTGCAGCACTCCCTCAGTACTGACCCTCTGACAGTGCAGCACTCCCTCACTACTGACACTCTGGCAGTGCAGCATTCCCTCTTTACTGACCCTCTGACAGTGCAGCACTCCCTCAGTACTGACCCTCTGACAGTGCAGTACTCCCTCAGTACTGACCCTCTCACAGTGCAGCTCTCCCTCAGTTCTGACCCTCTGACACTGCAGCACTCCCTCAGTACTGATCCTCTAACAGTGCAGCACTCCCTCAGTACTGACCCTCTGACAGTGCGGCACTCCCTCAGTACTGACCCTCTGACAGTGCAGTACTCCCTCAGTACTGACCCTCTGACAGTGCAGCACACCCTCAGTACTGACCCTCTGACAGTGCAGCACTCCCTCAGTACTGACCATCTGACAGTGCAGCATTCCCTCAGTACTGACACTCTGACCGTGCAGCATTCCCTCAGTACTGACCCTCTGACAGTGCAGTACTCCCTCAGTACTGACCCTCTTACAGTGCAGTACTCACTCAGTACTGACCCTCTGACAGTGCGGCATTCCCTCAGTACTGACCCTCTGACAGTGCAGTACTCCCTCAGTACTGATCCTATGACAGTGCAGCACTCCCTCAGTACTGACCCTCTGACAGTGCGGCACTCCCTCAGTACTGACCCTCTGACAGTGCAGAACTCCCTCAGTACTGACCCTCTGACAGTGCAGCACCCGCTCGGTACTGACCCTCTGACAGTGCAGCACTCCCTCAGTAACGACCCTCTGACAGTGCAGCTCTCCCTCAGTACTGACTCTCTGACAGAGCAGCACTCCCTCAGCACTGACCCTCTGACAGTGCAGCACTCCCTCAGTACTGACCCTCTGACAGTGCAGCACTCCCTCAGCACTGACCCTCTGACAGTGCAGCACTCCCTCAGCACTGACCATCTGACAGTGCAGCTCTCCCTCAGTACTGACCATCTGACAGTGCAGCACTCCCACAGTACTGACCCTCTGACAGTGCAGCACTCCCTCAGTACTGACCCTCTGACAGTGCAGTACTCCCTCAGTACTGACCCTCTCACAGTGCAGCTCTCCCTCAGTACTGACCCTCTAACACTGCAGCACTCCCTCAGTACTGATCCTCTAACAGTGCAGCACTCCCTCAGTACTGACCCTCTGACAGTGCGGCACTCCCTCAGTACTGACCCTCTGACATGGCAGTACTCCCTCAGTACTGACCCTCTGACAGTGCAGCACACCCTCAGTACTGACCCTCTGAAAGTGCAGCACTCCCTCAGTACTGACCATCTGACAGTGCAGCACTCCCTCAGTACTGACACTCTGACCGTGCAGCATTCCCTCAGTACTGACCCTCTGACAGTGCAGTACTCCCTCAGTACTGACCCTCTGACAGTGCGGCATTCCCTCAGTACTGACCCTCTGACAGTGCAGTACTCCCTCAGTACTGACCCTCTGACAGTGCAGCACACCCTCAGTACTGACCCTCTGACAGTGCAGCACTCCCTCAGTACTGACCATCTGACAGTGCAGCACTCCCTCAGTACTGACACTCTGACCGTGCAGCATTCCCTCAGTCCTGACCCTCTGACAGTGCAGTACTCGCTCAGTACTGACCCTCTGACAGTGCGGCATTCCCTCAGTACTGACCCTCTGACAGTGCAGTACTCCCTCAGTACTGATCCTCTGACAGTGCAGCACTCCCTCAGTACTGACCCTCTGACAGTGCGGCACTCCCTCAGTTCCGACCCTCTCACAGTGCAGAACTCACTCAGTACTGACCCTCTGACAGTGCAGCACCCGCTCGGTACTGACCCTCTGACAGTGCAGCACTCCCTCAGTAACGACCCTCTGACAGTGCAGCTCTCCCTCAGTACTGACTCTCTGACAGTGCAGCACTCCCTTATTACTGACCCTCTGACAGTGCAGCACTCCCTCAGTACTGACCCTCTGACAGTGCAGCACTCCCTCAGTAACGACCATCTGACAGTGCAGCTCTCCCTCAGTACTGACCATCTGACAGTGCAGCACTCCCTCAGTACTGACCCTCTGACAGTGCAGCACTCCCTCAGTACTGACCCTCTGGCAGTGCAGCATTCCCTCAGTACTGACCCTCTGACAGTGCAGCACTCCCTCAGCACTGACCCTCTGTCAGTGCAGCACTCCCTCAGTACTGACCCTCTGACAGTGCAGCACTCACTCAGCACTGACCCTCTGACAGTGCAGCACTCCCTCACTACTGACCCTCTGAGAGTGCAGCACTCCCTCAGCACTGACCCTCAGACCGTGCAGCACTCCCTCAGTACTGACCCTCTGACAGTGCAGCACTCCCTCAGTACTGACCCTCTGGCAGTGCAGCACTCCCTCAATACTAACCCTCTGACAGTGCAGCACTCCCTCAGTACTGTTCCTCTGACAGTGCAGCACTCCCTCAGTATTGACCCTCTGACAGTGCAGCGCTCCCTCAGTACTGACCCTCTAACAGTGCAGCTCTCCCTCAGCACTGACCCTCTGACAGTGCAGCACTCCATCACTACTGACCCTCTGACAGTGCAGCACTCCCTCAGCACTGACCCTCAGACCGTGCAGCTCTCCCTCAGTACTGACCATCTGACAGTGCAGCACTCCCACAGTACTGACCCTCTGACAGTGCAGCACTCCCTCAGTACTGACCCTCTGACAGTGCAGTACTCCCTCAGTACTGACCCTCTCACAGTGCAGCTCTCCCTCAGTACTGACCCTCTAACACTGCAGCACTCCCTCAGTACTGATCCTCTAACAGTGCAGCACGCCCTCAGTACTGACCCCCTGACAGTGCGGCACTCCCTCAGTACTGACCCTCTGACAGTGCAGTACTCCCTCAGTACTGACCCTCTGACAGTGCAGCACTCCCTCAGTACTGACCATCTGACAGTGCAGCACTCCCTCAGTACTGACACTCTGACCGTGCAGCATTCCCTCAGTACTGACCCTCTGACAGTGCAGTACTCCCTCAGTACTGACCCTCTGACAGTGCGGCATTCCATCAGTACTGACCCTCTGACAGTGCAGTACTCCCTCAGTACTGACCCTCTGACAGTGCAGCACACCCTCAGTACTGACCCTCTGACAGTGCAGCACTCCCTCAGTACTGACCATCTGACAGTGCAGCACTCCCTCAGTACTGACACTCTGACCGTGCAGCATTCCCTCAGTACTGACCCTCTGACAGTGCAGTACTCCCTCAGTACTGACCCTCTGACAGTGCGGCATTCCCTCAGTACTGACCCTCTGACAGTGCAGTACTCCCTCAGTACTGATCCTCTGACAGTGCAGCACTCCCTCAGTACAGACCCTCTGACAGTGCGGCACTCCCTCAGTACCGACCCTCTCACAGTGCAGAACTCCCTCAGTACTGACCCTCTGACAGTGCAGCACCCGCTCGGTACTTACCCTCTGACAGTGCAGCACTCCCTCAGTAACGACCCTCTGACAGTGCAGCTCTCCCTCAGTACTGACTCTCTGACAGTGCAGCACTCCCTCAGCACTGACCCTCTGACAGTGCAGCACTCCCTCAGCACTGACCATCTGACAGTGCAGCTCTCCCTCAGTACTGACCATCTGACAGTGCAGCACTCCCACAGTACTGACCCTCTGACAGTGCAGCACTCCCTCAGTACTGACCCTCTGACAGTGCAGTACTCCCTCAGTACTGACCCTCTCACAGTGCAGCTCTCCCTCAGTACTGACCCTCTAACACTGCAGCACTCCCTCAGTACTGATCCTCTAACAGTGCAGCACTCCCTCAGTACTGACCCTCTGACAGTGCGGCACTCCCTCAGTACTGACCCTCTGACAGTGCAGTACTCCCTCAGTACTGACCCTCTGACAGTGCAGCACACCCTCAGTACTGACCCTCTGACAGTGCAGCACTCCATCAGTACTGACCATCTGACAGTGCAACACTCCCTCAGTACTGACACTCTGACCGTGCAGCATTCCCTCAGTACTGACCCTCTGACAGTGCAGTACTCCCTCAGTACTGACCCTCTGACAGTGCGGCATTCCCTCAGTACTGACCCTCTGACAGTGCAGTACTCCCTCAGTACTGACCCTCTGACAGTGCAGCACACACTCAGTACTGACCCTCTGACAGTGCAGCACTCCCTCAGTACTGACCATCTGACAGTGCAGCACTCCCTCAGTACTGACACTCTGACCGTGCAGCATTCCCTCAGTACTGACCCTCTGACAGTGCAGTACTCCCTCAGTACTGACCCTCTGACAGTGCGGCATTCCCTCAGTACTGACCCTCTGACAGTGCAGCACTCCCTCAGTACTGACCCTCTGACAGTGCAGTACTCCCTCAGTACTGACCCTCTCACAGTGCAGCTCTCCCTCAGTACTGACCCTCTAACACTGCAGCACTCCCTCAGTACTGATCCTCTAACAGTGCAGCACGCCCTCAGTACTGACCCCCTGACAGTGCGGCACTCCCTCAGTACTGACCCTCTGACAGTGCAGTACTCCCTCAGTACTGACCCTCTGACAGTGCAGCACTCCCTCAGTACTGACCATCTGACAGTGCAGCACTCCCTCAGTACTGACACTCTGACCGTGCAGCATTCCCTCAGTACTGACCCTCTGACAGTGCAGTACTCCCTCAGTACTGACCCTCTGACAGTGCGGCATTCCATCAGTACTGACCCTCTGACAGTGCAGTACTCCCTCAGTACTGACCCTCTGACAGTGCAGCACACCCTCAGTACTGACCCTCTGACAGTGCAGCACTCCCTCAGTACTGACCATCTGACAGTGCAGCACTCCCTCAGTACTGACATTCTGACCGTGCAGCATTCCCTCAGTACTGACCCTCTGACAGTGCAGTACTCCCTCAGTACTGACCCTCTGACAGTGCGGCATTCCCTCAGTACTGACCCTCTGACAGTGCAGTACTCCCTCAGTACTGATCCTCTGACAGTGCAGCACTCCCTCAGTACAGACCCACTGACAGTGCGGCACTCCCTCAGTACCGACCCTCTCACAGTGCAGAACTCCCTCAGTACTGACCCTCTGACAGTGCAGCACCCGCTCGGTACTGACCCTCTGACAGTGCAGCACTCCCTCAGTAACGACCCTCTGACAGTGCAGCTCTCCCTCAGTACTGACTCTCTGACAGTGCAGCACTCCCTCAGCACTGACCCTCTGACAGTGCAGCACTCCCTCAGCACTGACCATCTGACAGTGCAGCTCTCCCTCAGTACTGACCATCTGACAGTGCAGCACTCCCACAGTACTGACCCTCTGACAGTGCAGCACTCCCTCAGTACTGACCCTCTGACAGTGCAGTACTCCCTCAGTACTGACCCTCTCACAGTGCAGCTCTCCCTCAGTACTGACCCTCTAACACTGCAGCACTCCCTCAGTACTGATCCTCTAACAGTGCAGCACTCCCTCAGTACTGACCCTCTGACAGTGCGGCACTCCCTCAGTACTGACCCTCTGACAGTGCAGTACTCCCTCAGTACTGACCCTCTGACAGTGCAGCACACCCTCAGTACTGACCCTCTGACAGTGCAGCACTCCCTCAGTACTGACCATCTGACAGTGCAGCACTCCCTCAGTACTGACACTCTGACCGTGCAGCATTCCCTCAGTACTGACCCTCTGACAGTGCAGTACTCCCTCAGTACTGACCCTCTGACAGTGCGGCATTCCCTCAGTACTGACCCTCTGACAGTGCAGTACTCCCTCAGTACTGATCCTCTGACAGTGCAGCACTCCCTCAGTACTGACCCTCTGACAGTGCGGCACTCCCTCAGTACCGACCCTCTCACAGTGCAGAACTCCCTCAGTACTGACCCTCTGACAGTGCAGCACCCGCTCGGTACTGACCCTCTGACAGTGCAGCACTCCCTCAGTAACGACCCTCTGACAGTGCAGCTCTCCCTCAGTACTGACTCTCTGACAGTGCAGCACTCCCTTATTACTGACCCTCTGACAGTGCAGCATTCTCTCAGTACTGACCCTCTGACAGTGCAGCACTCCCTCAGCACTGACCCTCTGACAGTGCAGCACTCCCTCAGTACTGACACTCTGACAGTGCAACACTCCCTCAGTACTGACCCTCTGACAGTGCAGCATTCTCTCAGTACTGACCCTCTGACAGTGCAGCACTCCCTCAGTACTGACCGTCTGACAGTGCAGCACTCTCTCAGTACTGACTCTCTGACAGTGCAGCACTCCCTCAGCACTGACCCTCTGACAGTGCAGTACTCCCTCAGTACTGACCGACTGACAGTGCAGCACACCCTCAGTACTGACCCTCTGACAGTGCAGCACTCCCTCAGTACTGACCATCTGACAGTGCAGCACTCCCTCAGTACTGACACTCTGACCGTGCAGCATGCCCTCAGTACTGACCCTCTGACAGTGCGGCACTCCCTCAGTACTGACCCTCTGACAGTGCAGTACTCCCTCAGTACTGACCCTCTGACAGTGCAGCACACCCTCAGTACTGACCCTCTGACAGTGCAGCACTCCCTTATTACTGACCCTCTGACAGTGCAGCACTCCCTCAGTACTGACCCTCTGACAGTGCAGCACTCCCTCAGCACTGACCCTCTGACAGTGCAGCACTCCCTCAGTACTGACCCTCTGACAGTGCAGCACTCCCTCAGCACTGACCCTCTGACAGTGCAGCACTCCCTCAGCACTGACCATCTGACAGTGCAGCTCTCCCTCAGTACTGACCATCTGACAGTGCAGCACTCCCTCAGCACTAACCCTCTGACAGTGCAGCACTCCCTCAGCACTGACCCTCTGACAGTGCAGCTCTCCCTCAGTACTGACCATCTGACAGTGCAGCACTCCCACAGTACTGACCCTCTGACAGTGCAGCACTCCCTCAGTACTGACCCTCTGACAGTGCAGTACTCCCTCAGTGCTGACCCTCTCACAGTGCAGCTCTCCCTCAGTACTGACCCTCTAACACTGCAGCACTCCCTCAGTACTGATCCTCTAACAGTGCAGCACTCCCTCAGTACTGACCCTCTGACAGTGCGGCACTCCCTCAGTACTGACCCTCTGACAGTGCAGTACTCCCTCAGTACTGACCCTCTGACAGTGCAGCACACCCTCAGTAGTGACCCTCTGACAGTGCAGCACTCCCTCAGTACTGACCATCTGACAGTGCAGCACTCCCTCAGTACTGACACTCTGACCGTGCAGCATTCCCTCAGTACTGACCCTCTGACAGTGCAGTACTCGCTCAGTACTGACCCTCTGACTGTGCGGCATTCCCTCAGTCCTGACCCTCTGACAGTGCAGTACTCCCTCAGTACTGACCCTCTGACAGTGCAGCACACCCTCAGTACTGACCCTCTGACAGTGCAGCACTCCCTCAGTACTGACCATCTGACAGTGCAGCACTCCCTCAGTACTGACACTCTGACCGTGCAGCATTCCCTCAGTACTGACCCTCTGACAGTGCAGTACTCCCTCAGTACTGACCCTCTCACAGTGCAGCTCTCCCTCAGTACTGACCCTCTAACACTGCAGCACTCCCTCAGTACTGATCCTCTAACAGTGCAGCACTCCCTCAGTACTGACCCTCTGACAGTGCGGCACTCCCTCAGTACTGACCCTCTGACAGTGCAGCTCTCCCTCAGTACTGACCCTCGAACACTGCAGCACTCCCTCAGTACTGATCCTCTAACAGTGCAGCACTCCCTCAGTACTGACCCTCTGACAGTGCGGCACTCCCTCAGTACTGACCCTCTGACAGTGCAGTACTCCCTCAGTACTGACCCTCTGACAGTGCGGCATTCCCTCAGTACTGACCCTCTGACAGTGCAGTACTCCCTCAGTACTGACCCTCTGACAGTGCAGCACACCCTCAGTACTGACCCTCTGACAGTGCAGCACTCCCTCAGTACTGACCATCTGACAGTGCAGCACTCCCTCAGTACTGACACTCTGACCGAGCAGCATTCCCTCAGTAGTGACCCTCTGACAGTGCAGCATTCTCTCAGTACTGACCCTCTGACAGTGCAGCACTCCCTCAGTACTGACCCTCTGACAGTGCTGCACTCCCTCAGTAGTGACCCTCTGACAGTGCAGCATTCCCTCAGTACTGACCCTCTGACAGTGCAGCATTCCCTCAGTACTGACCATCTGACAGTACAGCACTCCCTCAGTACTGACCCTCTGACAGTGCAGCACTCCCTCAGTACTGACCTTCTGACAGTGCAGCACTCTCTCAGTACTGACCCTCTGACAGTGCAGCACTCCCTCAGTACTGACCGTCTGACAGTGCAGCATTCCCTCAGTACTGACCCTCTGACAGTGCGGCACTCCCTCAGTACTGACCCTCTGACAGTGCAGTACTCCCTCAGTACTGACCCTCTGACAGTGCAGCACACCCTCAGTACTGACCCTCTGACAGTGCAGCACTCCCTCAGTACTGACCATCTGACAGTGCAGCACTCCCTCAGTACTGACACTCTGACCGTGCAGCATTCCCTCAGTACTGACCCTCTGACAGTGCAGTACTCCCTCAGTACTGACCCTCTGACAGTGCGGCATTCCCTCAGTACTGACCCTCTGACAGTGCAGTACTCCCTCAGTACTGACCCTCTGACAGTGCGGCACTCCCTCAGTACTGACCCTCTGACAGTGCAGTACTCCCTCAGTACTGACCCTCTGACAGTGCAGCACACCCTCAGTACTGACCCTCTGACAGTGCAGCACTCCCTCAGTACTGACCATCTGACAGTGCAGCACTCCCTCAGCACTGACCCTCTGACAGTGCAGCACTCCCTCAGTACTGACACTCTGACCGTGCAGCATTCCCTCAGTACTGACCCTCTGACAGTGCAGTACTCCCTCAGTACTGATCCTCTGACAGTGCAGCACTCCCTCAGTACTGACCCTCTGACAGTGCGGCACTCCCTCAGTACCGACCCTCTCACAGTGCAGAACTCCCTCAGTACTGACCCTCTGACAGTGCAGCACCCGCTCGGTACTGACCCTCTGACAGTGCAGCACTCCCTCAGTAACGACCCTCTGACAGTGCAGCTCTCCCTCAGTACTGACTCTCTGACAGGGCAGCACTCCCTCAGTACTGACCCTCTGACAGTGCAGCACTCCCTCAGTACTGACCATTTGACAGTGCAGCACTCCCTCAGTACTGACACTCTGACCGTGCAGCATTCCCTCAGTACTGACCCTCTGACAGTGCAGCACTCCCTCAGTACTGACCCTCTGACAGTGCAGCACTCCCTCAGCACTGACCCTCTGACAGTGCAGCACTCCCTCAGCACTGACCATCTGACAGTGCAGCTCTCCCTCAGTACTGACCATCTGAAAGTGCAGCACTCCCTCAGTACTGACCCTCTGACAGTGCAGCACTCCCTCAGTACTGACCCTCTGGCAGTGCAGCATTCCCTCAGTACTGACCCTCTGACAGTGCAGCACTCCCTCAGCACTGTCCCTCTGACAGTGCAGCACTCCCTCAGTACTGACCCTCTGACAGTGCAGCACTCCCTCAGCACTGACCTTCTGACAGTGCAGCACTCCCTCAGCACTGACCCTCTGAGAGTGCAGCACTCCCTCAGCACTGACCCTCAGACCGTGCAGCACTCCCTCAGTACTGACCCTCTGACAGTGCAGCACTCCCTCATTACTGACCCTCTGGCAGTGCAGCACTCCCTCAATACTAACCCTCTGACAGTGCAGCACTCCCTCAGTACTGTTCCTCTGACAGTGCAGCACTCCCTCAGTATTGACCCTCTGACAGTGCAGCGCTCCCTCAGTACTGACCCTCTAACAGTGCAGCTCTCCCTCAGCACTGACCCTCTGACAGTGCAGCACTCCATCACTACTGACCCTCTGACAGTGCAGCACTCCCTCAGCACTGACCCTCAGACCGTGCAGCACTCCCTCAGTACTGACCCTCTGACAGTGCAGCACTCCCTCAGTACTGACCCTCTGACAGTGCAGCACTCCCTCAGCACTGACCATCTGACTGTGCAGCTCTCCCTCAGTACTGACCATATGACAGTGCAGCACTCCCTCAGTACTGACCCTCTGACAGTGCAGCACTCCCTCAGTACTGACCCTCTGGCAGTGCAGCACTCCCTCAGTACTGACCCTCTGATAGTGCAGCACTCCCTCAGTACTGACCCTCTGACAGTGCAGCACTCCCTCAGTATTGACCCTCTGACAGTGCACCACTCCCTCAGCACTGACCCTCTGACAGTGCAGCAATCCCTCAGTACTGACCCTCTAGCAGTGCAGCACTCCCGCAGTACTGACCCTTGACAGTGCAGTACTCCCTCAGTACTGACCCTCTGACAGTGCAGCACTCTCTCTGTACTAACCCTCTGGCAGTGCAGCACTCCCTCAGTACTGACCCTCTGACAGTGCTGCACTCCCTCAGTACTGACCCTTGGACAGTGCAGCTCTCCCTCAGTACTGACCGTCTGACAGTGCAGTTCTTCCTCAGTTCTGACCTACTGACAGTGCAGCACTCTCTCAGTACTGACCCTCTGACAGTGCAGCACTCTCTCAGTACTGACCGTCTGACAGTGCAGTTCTTCCTCAGTTCTGACCATCTGACAGTGCAGCACTCCCTCAGTACTGACACTCTGACAGTGCAGCACTCCCTCAGTACTGACCCGCTGACAGTGTAGCACTCCCTCAGTCCTGACCATCTGACTGTGCAGCTCTCCCTCAGTACTGACCCTCTGACAGTACAGCTCTCCCTCAGTACTGACCCTCTGGCAGTGCAGCACTCCCTCAGTACTGACCCTCTGACAGTGCAGCACTCCCTCAGTACTGACCCTCTGACAGTGCTGCACTCCCTCAGTAGTGACCCTCTGACAGTGCAGCATTCCCTCAGTACTGACCCTCTGACAGTGCAGCATTCCCTCAGTACTGACCATCTGACAGTACAGCACTCCCTCAGTACTGACCCTCTGACAGTGCAGCAGTCCCTCAGTACTGACCCTCTGACAGTGCAGCACTCTCTCAGTACTGACCCTCTGACAGTGCAGCACTCCCTCACTACTGACCGTCTGACAGTGCAGCACTCCCTCAGTACTGACCCTCTGACAGTGCAGCGCTCCCTCAGTACTGACCCTCTGACAGTGCAGCACTCCCTCAGGACTGACCCTCTGACAGTGCAGCACTCCCTCAGTACTGACACTCTGACAGTGCAACACTCCCTCAGTACTGACCCTCTGACAGTGCAGCATTCTCTCAGTACTGATCCTCTGACAGTGCAGCACTCCCTCAGTACTGACCGTCTGACAGTGGAGCACTCTCTCAGTACTGACCCTCTGACAGTGCAGCACTCCCTCAGTACTGACCATCTGACAGTGCAGCCTTCCCTAACTACTGACCCTCTGACATTGCAGCACTCCCTCAGTACTGACGCTCTGACAGTGCAGCACTCCCTCAGTACTGACCCGCTGACAGTGCAGCACACCCTCAGTCCTGACCATCTGACTGTGCAGCTCTCCCTCAGTAATGACCCTCTGACAGTACAGCACTCCCTCAGTACTGACCCTCTGGCAGTGCAGCACTCCCTCAGTACTGACCCTCTGACAGTGCAGCACTCCCTCAGTACTGACCCTCTGACAGTGCAGCTCTCCCTCAGTACTGAACTTCTGACAGTGCAGCACTCCCTTAGTACTGACCCTCATCAGTGC
This sequence comes from Chiloscyllium plagiosum, assembly GCF_037043375.1. Lineage (NCBI taxonomy): Eukaryota > Metazoa > Chordata > Chondrichthyes > Orectolobiformes > Hemiscylliidae > Chiloscyllium > Chiloscyllium plagiosum. Next base: position 792,431 of record NW_028270297.1, on the reverse strand, counting down.
AGCTCTCCCTCAGTACTGACCCTCTGACGGTGCAGCACTCCCTCAGTACTGATCCTCTGACAGTGCAGCACTCTCTCAGTACTGACCCTCTGACAGTGCAGCACTCCCTCTGTACTGACCATCTGACAGTGCAGCTCTCCCTCAGTACTGACCCTCTGACAGTGCAGCACTCCCTCAGTACTGACCCTCTGACAGTGCTGCACTCCCTGAGTACTCACCCGCTGACAGTGCAGCACTCCCTCAGTACTTACCATCTGACTGAGCAGCACACCCTCAGTTCTGACCCTCTGACAGTGCAGCACTCTCTCTGTACTTACCCTCTGACAGTGCAGCACTCCCTCAGTACTGACCATCTGACAGTGCAGCACTCCCTCAGTACTGACCCGCTGACAGTGCAGCACTCCCTCAGTACTGACCATCTGACTGTGCAGCACTCCCTCAGTACTGACCTTCTGACAGTGCAGCACTCCCTCAGTACTGACCCTCTGACAGTGCAGCACTCCCTCAGTACTGACCCTCTGACAGTGCAGCACTCCCTCAGTACTGACCATCTGACAGTGCAGCACTCCCTCAGCACTGACCCTCTGACAGTGCAGCACTCCCTCAGTACTGACCCTCTGACAGTGCAGCACTCCCTCAGTACTGACCCTCTGACAGTGCAGCACTCCCTCAGTACTGACCCTCTGACAGTGCAGCACTCCCTCAGTACTGACCCTCTGAGAGTGCAGCACCCGCTCGGTACTGACCCTCTTACAGTGCAGCTCTCCCTCAGTACTGATCCTCTGACAGTGCAGCACTCTCTCAGTACTGACCCTCTGACAGTGCAGCACTCCCTCTGTACTGACCATCTGACAGTGCAGCTCTCCCTCAGTACTGACCCTCTGACAGTGCAGCTCACCCTCAGTACTGACCCGCTGACAGTGCAGCATTCCCTCAGTACTGACCGTCTGACAGTGCAGCACTCCCTCAGCACTGACGCTCTGACAGTGCAGCACTCCCTCAGTACTGACCCTCTGACAGTGCGGCACTCCCTCAGTACTGACCCTCTGACAGTGCAGTACTCCCTCAGTACTGACCCTTTGACAGTGCAGCACACCCTCAGCCTTGACCATCTGACTGTGCAGCTCTCCCTCAGTACTGACCCTCTGACAGTACAGCTCTCCCTCAGTACTGACCCTCTGGCAGTGCAGCACTCTCTCAGTACTGACCCTCTGACAGTGCAGCACTCCCTCAGTACTGACCCTCTGACAGTGCAGCACTCCCTCAGTACTGACCATCTGACAGTGCAGCATTCCCTCAGTACTGACCATCTGACAGTGCAGCTCTCCCTCAGTACTGAACTTCTGACAGTGCAGCACTCCCTTAGTACTGACCCTCATCAGTGCAGCTCTCCCTCAGTACTGACCCTCTGACAATGCAGCACTCCGTCAGTACTGACACTCTGACAGTGCAGCACTCCCTCAGTACTGACCCTCTGACAGTGCAGCACTCCCTCAGCACTGACCCTCTGACAGTGCAGCTCTCCCTCAGTACTGATCATCTGACAGTGCAGCACTCCCTCAGTACTGACCCTCTGACAGTGCAGCACTCCCTCAGTACTGACCCTCTGGCAGTGCAGCACTCCCTCAATACTGACCCTCTGACAGTGCAGCACTCCATCAGTACTGACCCTCTGACAGTGCAGCACTCCCTCAGTACTGACCCTCTGACAGTGCAGCACTCACTCAGTACTGACCATCTGACAGTGCAGCACTCCCTCAGTACTGACCCTCTGACAGTGCAGCACTCCCTCAGTACTGACCCTCTGGCAGTGCAGCACTCCCTCAATACTGACCCTCTGACAGTGCAGCACTCCCTCAGTACTAAACCTCTGACAGTGCAGCTCTCCCTCAGCACTGACACTCTGACAGTGCAGCACTCCCTCACTACTGACCCTCTGACAGTGCAGCACTCCCTCAGCACTGAACCTCAGACCGTGCAGCACTCCCTCAGTACTGACCCTCTGACAGTGCAGCACTCCCTCAGTACAGACCCTCTGACGGTGCAGCACTCCCTCAGCACTGACCCTCTGACAGTGCAGCACTCCCTCAGTACTGACCCTCTGGCAGTGCAGCACTCCCTCGGGACTGACCCTCTGACAGTGCAGCACTCCCTCAGTACTGACCCTCTGACAGTGCATCACTCCCTCAGTATTGACCATCTGACAGTGCAGCACTCCCTCAGCACTGACCCTCTGACAGTGCAGCAATCCCTCAGTACTGACCCTCTGGCAGTGCAGCACTCCCTCAGTACTGACCCTTGACAGTGCAGTACTCCATCAGTACTGACCCTCTGACAGTGCAGCAATCCCTCAGTACTGACCCTCTGACAGTGCAGCACACTCTCTGTACTAACCCTCTGGCAGTGCAGCACTCCCTCAGTACTGACCCTTGACAGTTCAGCACTCCCTCAGCACTGACCCTCTGACAGTGCAGCACTCCCTCAGTACTGACCATCTGACAGTGCAGCACTCCCTCAGTACTGACACTCTGACAGTGCAGCACTCCCACAGTACTGACCCGCTGACAGTGCAGCACTCCCTCAGTCCTGACCATCTGACTGTGCAGCTCTCCCTCAGTACTGACCCTCTGACAGTACAGCACTCCCTCAGTACTGACCCTTGACAGTGCAGCACTCCCTCAGTACTGACCCTCTGACAGTGCAGCACTCCCTCAGTACTGACCATCTGACAGTGCAGCAATCCCTCAGTACTGACACTCTGACAGTGCAGCACTCCCTCAGGACTGACCCTCTGGCAGTGCAGCACTCCCTCAGTACTGACCCTCTGACAGTGCAGCACTCCCTCAGCACTGAACCTCTGACAGTGCTGCACTCCCTCAGTACTGACCCTCTGACAGTGCAGCATTCCCTCAGTACTGACCCTCTGACAGTGCAGCATTCCCTCAGTACAGACCCTCTGACAGTGCAGCACTCCCTCAGCACTGACCCTCTGACAGTGCAGCAATCCCTCAGTACTGACCCTCTGGCAGTGCAGCACTCCCTCAGTACTGACCCTTGACAGTGCAGTACTCCATCAGTACTGACCCTCTGACAGTGCAGCACTCCCTCAGTACTGACCCTCTGATAGTGCAGCACACTCTCTGTACTAACCCTCTGGCAGTGCAACACTCCCTCAGTACTGACCCTCTGACAGTGCTGCACTCCCTCAGTACTGACCATCTGACAGTGCAGCACTCCCTCAGTACTGACACTCTGACAGTGCAGCACTCCCAGAGTACTGACCCGCTGACAGTGCAGCACTCCCTCAGTCCTGACCATCTGACTGTGCAGCTCTCCCTCAGTACTGACCCTCTGACAGTACAGCACTCCCTCAGTACTGACCCTTGACAGTGCAGCACTCCCTCAGCACTGACCCTCTGACAGTGCCGCACTCCCTCAGTACTGACCATCTGACAGTGCAGCACTCCCTCAGTACTGACACTCTGACAGTGCAGCACTCCCTCAGGACTGACCCTCTGGCAGTGCAGCACTCCCTCAGTACTGACCCTCTGACAGTGCAGCACTCCCTCAGTACTGAACCTCTGACAGTGCTGCACTCCCTCAGTACTGACCCTCTGACAGTGCAGCATTCCCTCAGTACTGACCCTCTGACAGTGCAGCATTCCCTCAGTACAGACCATCTGACAGTACAGCACTCCCTCAGAACTGACCCTCTGACAGTGCAGCTCTCCCTCAGTACTGACCCTCTGACAGTGCAGCACTCTCTCAGTACTGACCCTCTGACAGTGCAGCACTCCCTCAGTACTGACCATCTGACAGTGCAGCACTCCCTCAGTACGGACACTCTGACAGTGCAACACTCCCTCAGTACTGACCCTCTGACAGTGCAGCATTCTCTCAGTACTGACCCTCTGACAGTGCAGCACTCCCTCAGTACTGACCGTCTGACAGTGCCGCACTCTCTCAGTACTGACCGGCTGACAGTGCAGCACTCCCTCAGTACTGACCATTTGACAGTGCAGCCTTCCGTCAGTACTGACCCTCTGACAGTGCAGCACTCCCTCAGTACTGACCCTCTGACAGTGCAGCACTCCCTCAGTACTGACCCGCTGACACTGCAGCACACCCTCAGACCTGACCATCTGACTGTGCAGCTCTCCCTCAGTACTGACCCTCTGACAGTACAGCTCTCCCTCAGTACTGACCCTCTGGCAGTGCAGCACTCCCTCAGTACTGACCCTCTGACAGTGCAGCACTCCCTCAGTACTGACCCTCTGACAGTGCAGCACTCCCACAGTACTGACCATCTGACAGTGCAGCATTCCCTCAGTACTGACCCTCTGACAGTGCAGCTCTCCCTCAGGACTGAACTTCTGACAGTTCAGCACTCCCTTAGTACTGACCCTCATCAGTGCAGCTCTCCCTCAGTACTGACCCTCTGACAGTGCAGCACTCCGTCAGTACTGACACTCTGTCAGTGCTGCACTCCCTCAGTACTGACCATCTGACAGTGCAGCACTCCCTCAGTACTGACACTCTGACAGTGCAGCACTCCCTCAGTACTGATCCTCTGACAGTGCAGCACTCTCTCAGTACTGACCCTCTGACAGTGCAGCACTCCCTCAGTACTGACCATCTGACCGTGCAGCTCTCCCTCAGTACTGACCCTCTGACAGTGCAGCACTCCCTCAGTACTGACCCTCTGACAGTGCAGCACTCCCTGAGTACTCACCCGCTGACAGTGCAGCACTCCCTCAGTACTTACCATCTGACTGTGCAGCACACCCTCAGTACTGACCAGCTGACAGTGCAGCACTCCATCAGTACTGACCATCTGACTGTGCAGCACTCCCTCAGTACTGACCTTCTGACAGTGCAGCACTCCCTCAGTCCTGACCCTCTGACAGTGCAGCACTCTCTCAGTACTGACCCTCTGACAGTGCAGCTCTCCCTCAGTACTGACCATCTGACTGTGCAGCACTCCCTCTGTACTGACCATCTGACAGTGCAGCATTCTCTCAGTACTGACCCTCTGACAGTGCAGCACTCCCTCAGTACTGACCATCTGACAGTGCAGCCTTCCCTCAGTACTGACCATCTGACAGTGCAGCACTCCCTCAGTACTGACCCTCTGAGAGTGCAGCACTCCCTCAGTACTGACCCGCTGACAGTGCAGCACTCCCTCAGTCCTGACCATCTGACTGTGCAGCTCTCCCTTAGTACTGACCCTCTGGCAGTGCAGCACTCCCTCAGTACAGACCCTCGGACAGTGCAGCACTCCCTCAGTCCTGACCCTCTGACAGTGCAGCACTCCCTCAGTACTGACCCTCTGACAGTGCAGCATTCCCACAGTACTGACCCTCTGACAGTGCAGCTCTCCCTCAGTACTGAACTTCTGACAGTGCAGCACTCCCTCAGTACTGACCATCAACAGTGCAGCTCTCCCTCAGTACTGACCATCTGACAGTGCAGCACTACCTCAGTACTGACACTCTGACAGTGCAGCACTCCCTCAGTACTGATCCTCTGACAGTGCAGCACTCTCTCAGTACTGACCCTCTGACAGTGCAGCACTCCCTCAGTACTGACCATCTGACAATGCAGCACTCCCTCAGTACTGATCATCTGACAGTGCAGCTCTCCCTCAGTACTGACCCTCTGACAGTGCAGCACTACCTCAGTACTGACCCTCTGACCGTGCAGCATTCCCTCAGTAATTACCATCTGACAGTGCAGCACTCCCTCAGTCCTGACCCTCCGACAGTGCAGCACTCTCTCAGCACTGACCCTCTGACAGTGCAGCACTCTCTCAGTACTGACCCTCTGACAGTGCAGCACTCCCTCAGTACTGACCAAATGGCAGTGCAGCACGCCCTCAGTCCTGACCCTCTGACAGTGCAGTCACTCTCTCAGCACTGACCCTCTGACAGTGCAGCACTCTCTCAGTACTGACCCTCTGACAGTGCAGCACTCCCTCAGTGCTGACCATCTGACAGTACAGCACTCCCTCAGTACTGACCCTCTGACAGTGCAGCTCTCCCTCAGTACTGACCCTCTGACAGTGCAGCACTCCCTCAGTACTGATCCTCTGACAGTGCAGCACTCCCTCAGTACTGACCATCTGACAGTACAGCACTCCCTCAGTACTGACCCTCTGACAGTGCAGCTCTCCCTCAGTACTGACCCTCTGACAGTGCAGCACTCTCTCAGTACTGACCCTCTGACAGTGCAGCACTCCCTCAGTACTGACCATCTGACAGTGCAGCACTCCCCCAGTACTGACACTCTGACAGTGCAGCACTCCCTCAGTACTGACCCTCTAACAGTGCAGCACTCTCTCAGTACTGACCCTGTGACAGTGCAGCACTCCCTCAATACTGACCATCTGACAGTGCAGCACTCTCTCAGTACTGACCCTCTGACAGTGCAGCACTCCCTCAGTACTGACACTCTGACAGTGCTGCACTCCCTCAGTACTGACCATCTGACAGTGCTGCACTCCCTCAGTACTGACACGCCGACAGTGCAGCACTCCCTCAATACTGACCATCTGACTGTGCAGCACTCCCTCAGTACTGACCTTCTGACAGTGCAGCACTCCCTCAGTCCTGACCCTCTGACAGTGCAGCACTCCCTCAGTACTGACCCTCTGACAGTGCAGCACTCCCTCAGTACTGACCCTCTGACAGTGCAGCACTCCCTCAGTACTGACCATCTGACAGTGCAGCATTCCCTCAGTACTGACTCTCTGACAGTGCAGCTCTCCCTCAGTACTGAACTTCTGACAGTGCAGCACTCCCTTAGTACTGACCCTCATCAGTGCAGCGTTCCCTCAGTATTGACACTCTGACAGTGCAGCACTCCCTCAGTACTGATCCTCTGACAGTGCAGCACTCTCTCAGTACTGACCCTCTGACAGTGCAGCACTCCCTCTGTACTGACCATCTGACCGTGCAGTTCTCCCTCAGTACTGACCCTCTGACAGTGCAGCACTCCCTCAGTACTGACCCTCTGACAGTGCAGCACACCCTCAGTACTGACCCGCTGACAGTGCAGCACACCCCCAGTACTGACCCGCTGACAGTGCAGCACTCCATCAGTACTGACCATCTGACTGTGCAGCACTCCCTCAGTACTGACCTTCTGACAGTGCAGCACTCCTTCAGTCCTGACCCTCTGACAGTGCAGCACTCTCTCAGTACTGACCCTCTGACAGTGCAGCTCTCCCTCAGTACTGACCATCTGACTGTGCAGCACTCCCTCTGTACTGACCATCTGACAGTGCAGCACTCCCTCAGTACTGACCATCTGACAGTGCAGCCTTCCCTCAGTACTGACCCTCTGACAGTGCAGCACTCCCTCAGTACTGACCCTCTGAGAGTGCAGCACTCCCTCAGTACTGACCCGCTGACAGTGCAGCACTCCCTCAGTCCTGACCATCTGACTGTGCAGCTCTCCCTCAGTACTGACCCTCTGACAGTACAGCTCTCCCTCAGTACTGACCCTCTGGCAGTGCAGCACTCCCTCAGTACTGACCCTCTGACAGTGCAGCACTCCCTCAGAACAGACCCTCGGACAGTGCAGCACTCCCTCAGTCCTGACACTCTGACAGTGCAGCACTCCCTCAGTACTGACCCTCTGACAGTGCAGCATTCCCTCAGTACTGACCCTCTGACAGTGCAGCTCTCCCTCAGTACTGAACTTCTGACAGTGCAGCACTCCCTCAGTACTGACCATCAACAGTGCAGCTCTCCCTCAGTACTGTCCCTCTGACAGTGCAGCACTCCGTCAGTACTGACCCTCTGTCAGTGCTGCACTCCCTCACTACTGATCCTCTGACAGTGCAGCACTCTCTCAGTACTGACCCTCTGACAGTGCAGCACTCCCTCAGTACTGACCATCTGACAATGCAGCACTCCCTCAGTATTGATCATCTGACAGTGCAGCTCTCCCTCAGTACTGACCCTCTGACAGTGCAGCACTACCTCAGTACTGACCCTCTGACCGTGCAGCATTCCCTCAGTACTTACCATCTGACAGTGCAGCACTCCCTCAGTCCTGACCCTCTGACAGTGCAGCACTCTCTCAGCACTGACCCTCTGACAGTGCAGCACTGTCTCAGTACTGACCCTCTGACAGTGCAGCACTCCCTCAGTACTGACCATCTGACAGTGCAGCACGCCCTCAGTCCTGACCCTCTGACAGTGCAGCACTCTCTCAGCACTGACCCTCTGACAGTGCAGCACTCTCTCAGTACTGACCCTCTGACAGTGCAGCACTCCCTCAGTGCTGACCATCTGACAGTACAGCACTCCCTCAGTACTGACCCTCTGACAGTGCAGCTCTCCCTCAGTACTGACCCTCTGACAGTGCAGCACTCCCTCAGTACTGATCCTCTGACAGTGCAGCACTCCCTCAGTACTGACCATCTGACAGTACAGCACTCCCTCAGTACTGACCCTCTGACAGTGCAGCTCTCCCTCAGTACTGACCCTCTGACAGTGCAGCACTCTCTCAGTACTGACCCTCTGACAGTGCAGCACTCCCTCAGTACTGACCATCTGACAGTGCAGCACTCCCTCAGTACTGACCCTCTGACAGTGCAGCTCTCCCTCAGTACTGAACTTATGACAGTGCAGCACTCCCTCAGTACTGACCATCAACAGTGCAGCTCTCCCTCAGTACTGACCCTCTGACAGTGCAGCACTCCGTCAGTACTGACCCTCTGTCAGTGCTGCACTCCCTCAGTACTGACCATCTGACAGTGCAGCACTACCTCAGTACTGACACTCTGACAGTGCAGCACTCCCTCACTACTGATCCTCTGACAGTGCAGCACTCTCTCAGTACTGACCCTCTGACAGTGCAGCACTCCCTCAGTACTGACCATCTGACAATGCAGCACTCCCTCAGTACTGATCATCTGACAGTGCAGCTCTCCCTCAGTACTGACCCTCTGACAGTGCAGCACTACCTCAGTACTGACCCTCTGACCGTGCAGCATTCCCTCAGTACTTACCATCTGACAGTGCAGCACTCCCTCAGTCCTGACCCTCTGACAGTGCAGCACTCTCTCAGCACTGACCCTCTGACAGTGCAGCACTGTCTCAGTACTGACCCTCTGACAGTGCAGCACTCCCTCAGTACTGACCATCTGACAGTGCAGCACGCCCTCAGTCCTGACCCTCTGACAGTGCAGCACTCTCTCAGCACTGACCCTCTGACAGTGCAGCACTCTCTCAGTACTGACCCTCTGACAGTGCAGCACTCCGTCAGTACTGACCCTCTGTCAGTGCAGCACTCTCTCAGTACTGACCCTCTGACAGTGCAGCACTCCCTCAGTACTGACCATCTGACAATGCAGCACTCCCTCAGTACTGATCCACTGACAGTGCAGCACTCTCTCAGTACTGACCCTCTGACAGTGCAGCACTCCCTCAGTACTGACCATCTGACAATGCAGCACTCCCTCAGTACTGATCATCTGACAGTGCAGCTCTCCCTCAGTACTGACCCTCTGACAGTGCAGCACTACCTCAGTACTGACCCTCTGACCGTGCAGCATTCCCTCAGTACTTACCATCTGACAGTGCAGCACTCCCTCAGTCCTGACCCTCTGACAGTGCAGCACTCTCTCAGCACTGACCCTCTGACAGTGCAGCACTGTCTCAGTACTGACCCTCTGACAGTGCAGCACTCCCTCAGTACTGACCATCTGACAGTGCAGCACGCCCTCAGTCCTGACCCTCTGACAGTGCAGCACTCTCTCAGCACTGACCCTCTGACAGTGCAGCACTCTCTCAGTACTGACCCTCTGACAGTGCAGCACTCCCTCAGTGCTGACCATCTGACAGTACAGCACTCCCTCAGTACTGACCCTCTGACAGTGCAGCTCTCCCTCAGTACTGACCCTCTGACAGTGCAGCACTCCCTCAGTACTGATCCTCTGACAGTGCAGCACTCCCTCAGTACTGACCATCTGACAGTACAGCACTCCCTCAGTACTGACCCTCTGACAGTGCAGCTCTCCCTCAGTACTGACCCTCTGACAGTGCAGCACTCTCTCAGTACTGACCCTCTGACAGTGCAGCACTCCCTCAGTACTGACCATCTGACAGTGCAGCACTCCCTCAGTACTGACCCTCTGACAGTGCAGCTCTCCCTCAGTACTGAACTTCTGACAGTGCAGCACTCCCTCAGTACTGACCATCAACAGTGCAGCTCTCCCTCAGTACTGACCCTCTGACAGTGCAGCACTCCGTCAGTACTGACCCTCTGTCAGTGCTGCACTCCCTCAGTACTGACCATCTGACAGTGCAGCACTACCTCAGTACTGACACTCTGACAGTGCAGCACTCCCTCAGTACTGATCCTCTGACAGTGCAGCACTCTCTCAGTACTGACCCTCTGACAGTGCAGCACTCCCTCAGTACTGACCATCTGACAATGCAGCACTCCCTCAGTACTGATCATCTGACAGTGCAGCTCTCCCTCAGTACTGACCCTCTGACAGTGCAGCACTACCTCAGTACTGACCCTCTGACCGTGCAGCATTCCCTCAGTACTTACCATCTGACAGTGCAGCACTCCCTCAGTCCTGACCCTCTGACAGTGCAGCACTCTCTCAGCACTGACCCTCTGACAGTGCAGCACTCCCTCAGTACTGACCATCTGACAGTGCAGCACGCCCTCAGTCCTGACCCTCTGACAGTGCAGCACTCTCTCAGCACTGAACCTCTGACAGTGCAGCACTCTCTCAGTACTGACCCTCTGACAGTGCAGCACTCCCTCAGTGCTGACCATCTGACAGTACAGCACTCCCTCAGTACTGACCCTCTGACAGTGCAGCTCTCCCTCAGTACTGACCCTCTGACAGTGCAGCACTCCCTCAGTACTGATCCTCTGACAGTGCAGCACTCCCTCAGTCCTGACCATCTGACAGTACAGCACTCCCTCAGTACTGACCCTCTGACAGTGCAGCTCTCCCTCAGTACTGACCCTCTGACAGTGCAGCACTCTCTCAGTACTGACCCTCTGACAGTGCAGCACTCCCTCAGTACTGACCATCTGACAGTGCAGCACTCCACCAGTACTGACACTCTGACAGTGCAGCACTCCCTCAGTACTGACCCTCTAACAGTGCAGCACTCTCTCAGTACTGACCCTCTGACAGTGCAGCACTCCCTCAGTACTGACCATCTGACAGTGCAGCACTCTCTCAGTACTGACCCTCTGACAGTGCAGCACTCCCTCAGTACTGACACTCTGACAGTGCTGAACTCCCTCAGTACTGACCATCTGACAGTGCTGCACTCCCTCAGTACTGACACGCCGACAGTGCAGCACTCCCTCAATACTGACCATCTGACTGTGCAGCACTCCCTCAGTACTGACCTTCTGACAGTGCAGCATTCCCTCAGTCCTGACCCTCTGACAGTGCAGCACTCCCTCAGTACTGACCATCTGACAGTGCAGCACTCCCTCAGCACTGACCCTCTGACAGTGCAGCACTCCCTCAGTACAGACCCTCTGACAGTGCAGCACTCCCTCAGTACTGACCCTCTGACAGTGCAGCACTCCCTCAGTACTGACCCTCTGGCAGTGCAGCACTCCCTCAGTACTGACCCTCTGAGAGTGCAGCACCCGCTCGGTACTGACCCTCTTACAGTGCAGCTCTCCCTCAGTACTGACCCTCTGACAGTGCAGCTCTCCCTCAGTACTGACCCTCTGACAGTGCAGCTCTCCTTCAGTACTGACCCGCTGACAGTGCAGCATTCCCTCAGTACTGACCGTCTGACAGTGCAGCACTCCCTCAGCACTGACCCTCTGACAGTGCAGCACTCCCTCAGTACTGACCCTCTGACAGTGCAGCACTCCCTCAGCACTGACCCTCTGACAGTGTAGCACTCCCTCAGCACTGACCCTCTGACAGTGCAGCTCTCCCTCAGTACTGATCATCTGACAGTGCAGCTCTCCCTCAATACTGACCCTCTGGCAGTGCAGCACTCCCTCAGTACTGACCCTCTGACAATGCAGCGCTCCCTCAGTACTGACCCTCTGACAGACAGCTCTCCCTCAGTACTGACCCTCTGGCAGTGCAGCACTCCCTCAGTACTGACCCTCTGACAGTGCAGCACTCCCTCAGTACAGACCCTCGGACAGTGCAGCACTCCCTCAGCACTGACCCTCTGACAGTGCAGCACTCTCTCAGTACTGACCCTCTGACAGTGCAGCACTCCCTCAGTACTGACCCTCTGACAATGCAGCATTCCCTCAGTACTGACCCTCTGACAGTGCAGCTCTCCCTCAGTACTGAACTTCTGACAGTGCAGCACTCCCTCAGTACTGACCCTCAACAGTGCAGCTCTCCCTCAGTACTGACCCTCTGACAGTGCAGCACTCCGTCAGTACTGACCCTCTGTCAGTGCTGCACTCCCTCAGTACTGACCATCTGACAGTGCAGCACTCCCTCACTAGTGACACTCTGACAGTGCAGCACTCCCTCAGTACTGATCCTCTGACAGTGCAGCACTCTCTCAGTACTGACCCTCTGACAGTGCAGCACTCCCTCAGTACCGACCATCTGACAATGCAGCACTCCCTCAGTACTGATCATCTGACAGTGCAGCTCTCCCTCAGTACTGACTCTCTGACAGTGCAGCACTACCTCAGTACTGACCCTCTGACCGTGCAGCACTCCCTCAGTACTTACCATCTGACAGTGCAGCACTCCCTCGGTCCTGAACCTCTGACAATGCAGCACTCTCTCAGCACTGACCCTCTGACAGTGCAGCACTCTCTCAGTACTGACCCTCTGACAGTGCAGCACTCCCTCAGTACTGACCATCTGACAGTGCAGCACTCCCTCAGTGCTGACCATCTGACAGTACAGCACTCCATCAGTCCTGACCCTCTGACAGTGCAGCTCTCCCTCAGTACTGACCCTCTGACAGTGCAGCACTCCCTCAGTACTGATCCTCTGACAGTGCAGCACTCCCTCAGTACTGACCATCTGACAGTACAGCACTCCCTCAGTACTGACCCTCTGACACTGCAGCTCTCCCTCAGTACTGACCCTCTGACAGTGCAGCACTCTCTCAGTACTGACCCTCTGACAGTGCAGCACTCCCGCAGTACTGACCATCTGACAGTGCAGCACTCCCTCAGTACTGACAATCTGACAGTGCAGCACTCCCTCCGTACTGACCCTCTGACAGTGCAGCACTCTCTCAGTACTGACCCTCTGACAGTGCAGCACTCCCTCAGTACTGACCATCTGACAGTGCAGCACTCTCTCAGTACTGACCCTCTGACAGTGCAGCACTCCCTCAGTACTGACCCTCTGACAGTGCTGCACTCCCTCAGTACTGACCATCTGACAGTGCTGCATTCCCTCAGTACTGACACGCCGACAGTGCAGCACTCCCTCAATACTGACCATCTGACTGTGCAGCACTCCCTCAGTACTGACCTTCTGACAGTGCAGCACTCCCTCAGTCCTGCCCCTGACAGTGCAGCACTACCTCAGTACTGACCCTCTGACAGTGCAGCACTCCCTCAGTACTGACCATCTGACAGTGCAGCACTCCCTCAGCACTGACCCTCTGACAGTGCAGCACTCCCTCAGTACTGACCCTCTGACAGTGCAGCACTCCCTCAGTACTGACCCTCTGACAGTGCAGCACTCCCTCAGTACTGACCCTCTGACAGTGCAGCACTCCCTCAGTACTGTCCCTCTGAGAGTGCAGCACCCGCTCGGTACTGACCCTCTTACAGTGCAGCTCTCCCTCAGTACTGACCCTCTGACAGTGCAGCTCTCCCTCAGTACTGACCCTCTGACAGTGCAGCTCTCCCTCAGTACTGACCCGCTGACAGTGCAGCATTCCCTCAGTACTGACCGTCTGACAGTGCAGCACTCCCTCAGCACTGACCCTCTGACAGTGCAGCACTCCCTCAGTACTGACTCTCTGACAGTGCAGCACTCCCTCAGCACTGACCCTCTGACAGTGCAGCACTCCCTCAGTACTGACCATATGACAGTGCAGCTCTCCCTCAGTACTGACCCTCTGGCAGTGCAGCACTCCCTCAGTACTGACCCTCTGACAGTGCAGCACTCTCTGAGTACTGACCCTCTGACAGTGCAGCACTCCCTCAGTACTGACCATCTGACAGTGCAGCACTCCACCAGTACTGACACTCTGACAGTGCAGCACTCCCTCAGTACTGACCCTCTAACAGTGCAGCACTCTCTCAGTACTGACCCTCTGACAGTGCAGCACTCCCTCAGTACTGACCATCTGACAGTGCAGCACTCTCTCAGTACTGACCCTCTGACAGTGCAGCACTCCCTCAGTACTGACACTCTGACAGTGCTGCACTCCCTCAGTACTGACCATCTGACAGTGCTGCACTCCCTCAGTACTGACACGCCGACAGTGCAGCACTCCCTCAATACTGACCATCTGACTGTGCAGCACTCCCCCAGTACTGACCTTCTGACAGTGCAGCACTCCCTCAGTCCTGACCCTCTGACTGTGCAGCACTCCCTCAGTACTGACCATCTGACAGTGCAGCACTCCCTCAGCACTGACCCTCTGACAGTGCAGCACTCCCTCAGTACAGACCCTCTGACAGTGCAGCACTCCCTCAGTACTGACCCTCTGACAGTGCAGCACTCCCTCAGTACTGACCCTCTGGCAGTGCAGCACTCCCTCAGTACTGACCCTCTGAGAGTGCAGCACCCGCTCGGTACTGACCCTCTTACAGTGCAGCTCTCCCTCAGTACTGACCCTCTGACAGTGCAGCTCTCCCTCAGTACTGACCCTCTGACAGTGCAGCTCTCCTTCAGTACTGACCCGCTGACAGTGCAGCATTCCCTCAGTACTGACCGTCTGACAGTGCAGCACTCCCTCAGCACTGACCCTCTGACAGTGCAGCACTCCCTCAGTACTGACCCTCTGACAGTGCAGCACTCCCTCAGCACTGACCCACTGACAGTGTAGCACTCCCTCAGCACTGACCCTCTGACAGTGCAGCTCTCCCTCAGTACTGATCATCTGACAGTGCAGCTCTCCCTCAATACTGACCCTCTGGCAGTGCAGCACTCCCTCAGTACTGACCCTCTGACAATGCAGCGCTCCCTCAGTACTGACCCTCTGACAGACAGCTCTCCCTCAGTACTGACCCTCTGGCAGTGCAGCACTCCCTCAGTACTGACCCTCTGACAGTGCAGCACTCCCTCAGTACAGACCCTCGGACAGTGCAGCACTCCCTCCGCACTGACCCTCTGACAGTGCAGCACTCTCTCAGTACTGACCCTCTGACAGTGCAGCACTCCCTCAGTACTGACCCTCTGACAATGCAGCATTCCCACAGTACTGACCCTCTGACAGTGCAGCTCTCCCTCAGTACTGAACTTCTGACAGTGCAGCACTCCCTCAGTACTGACCCTCAACAGTGCAGCTCTCCCTCAGTACTGACCCTCTGACAGTGCAGCACTCCGTCAGTACTGACCCTCTGTCAGTGCTGCACTCCCTCAGTACTGACCATCTGACAGTGCAGCACTCCCTCACTACTGACACTCTGACAGTGCAGCACTCCCTCAGTACTGATCCTCTGACAGTGCAGCACTCTCTCAGTACTGACCCTCTGACAGTGCAGCACTCCCTCAGTACCGACCATCTGACAATGCAGCACTCCCTCAGTACTGATCATCTGACAGTGCAGCTCTCCCTCAGTACTGACCCTCTGACAGTGCAGCACTACCTCAGTACTGACCCTCTGACCGTGCAGCACTCCCTCAGTACTTACCATCTGACAGTGCAGCACTCCCTCGGTCCTGAACCTCTGACAATGCAGCACTCTCTCAGCACTGACCCTCTGACCGTGCAGCACTCTCTCAGTACTGACCCTCTGACAGTGCAGCACTCCCTCAGTACTGACCATCTGACAGTGCAGCACTCCCTCAGTGCTGACCATCTGACAGTACAGCACTCCCTCAGTACTGACCCTCTGACAGTGCAGCTCTCCCTCAGTACTGACCCTCTGACAGTGCAGCACTCCCTCAGTACTGATCCTCTGACAGTGCAGCACTCCCTCAGTACTGACCATCTGACAGTACAGCACTCCCTCAGTACTGACCCTCTGACACCGCAGCTCTCCCTCAGTACTGACCCTCTGACAGTGCAGCACTCTCTCAGTACTGACCCTCTGACAGTGCAGCACTCCCGCAGTACTGACCATCTGACAGTGCAGCACTCCCTCAGTACTGACAATCTGACAGTGCAGCACTCCCTCAGTACTGACCCTCTGACAGTGCAGCACTCTCTCAGTACTGACCCTCTGACAGTGCAGCACTCCCTCAGTACTGACCATCTGACAGTGCAGCACTCTCTCAGTACTGACCCTCTGACAGTGCAGCACTCCCTCAGTACTGACCCTCTGACAGTGCTGCACTCCCTCAGTACTGACCATCTGACAGTGCTGCATTCCCTCAGTACTGACACGCCGACAGTGCAGCACTCCCTCAATACTGACCATCTGACTGTGCAGCACTCCCTCAGTACTGACCTTCTGACAGTGCAGCACTCCCTCAGTCCTGCCCCTGACAGTGCAGCACTACCTCAGTACTGACCCTCTGACAGTGCAGCACTCCCTCAGTACTGACCATCTGACAGTGCAGCACTCCCTCAGCACTGACCCTCTGACAGTGCAGCATTCCCTCAGTACTGACCCTCTGACAGTGCAGCACTCCCTCAGTACTGACCCTCTGACAGTGCAGCACTCCCTCAGTACTGACCCTCTGACAGTGCAGCACTCCCTCAGTACTGACCCTCTGAGAGTGCAGCACCCGCTCGGTACTGACCCTCTTACAGTGCAGCTCTCCCTCAGTACTGACCCTCTGACAGTGCAGCTCTCCCTCAGTACTGACCCTCTGACAGTGCAGCTCTCCCTCAGTACTGACCCGCTGACAGTGCAGCATTCCCTCAGTACTGACCGTCTGACAGTGCAGCACTCCCTCAGCACTGACCCTCTGACAGTGCAGCACTCCCTCAGTACTGACTCTCTGACAGTGCAGCACTCCCTCAGCACTGACCCTCTGACAGTGCAGCACTCCCTCAGTACTGACCATCTGACAGTGCAGCTCTCCCTCAGTACTGACCCTCTGGCAGTGCAGCACTCCCTCAGTACTGACCCTCTGACAATGCAGCGCTCCCTCAGTACTGACCCTCTGACAGTGCAGCACTCCCTCAGTACTGACCCTCTGACAGTGCAGCACTCCCTCAGTACTGACCTTCTGACAGTGCAGCTCTCCCTCAGTACTGACCATCTGACAGTTCAGCTCTCCCTCAATACTGACCCTCTGGCAGTGCAACACTCCCTCAGTACTGACCCTCTGACAGTGCAGCGCTCCCTCAGTACTGACCCTCTGACAGTGCAGCACTCCCTCAGTACTGACCCTCTGACAGTGCAGCACTCCCTCAGCACTGACCCTCTGACAGTGCAGCACTCACTCAGTACTGACCCTCTGGCAGAGCGGCACTTCCTCAGTACTGACCCTCTGACAGTGCAGCACTCCCTCAGTACTGACCCTCTGACAGTGCTGCACTCCCTCAGTACTGACCCTCGGACAGTGCAGCTCTCCCTCAGTTCTGACCCTTTGGCAGTGCAGCATTCCCTCAGTACAGACCTTCTGACAGTGCAGCACTCCCTCAGTACTGACCCTCTGACAGTGCAGCACTCCCTCAGTACTGACCCTCTGACAGTACAGCTGTCCCTCAGTACTGACCCTCTGACAGTGCAGCTCTCCCTCAGTACTGACCCTCTGACAGTACAGCTCTCCCTCAGTACTGACCCTCTGGCAGTGCAGCACTCCCTCAGTATTGACCCCCTGACAGTGCAGCACTCCCTCAGTACTGACCCTCTGACAGTGCAGCACTCCCTCAGTACTGACCCTCTGACAGTGCAGCACTGCCTCAGTACTGACCCTCGGAGAGTGCAGCACTCCCTCAGTACTGACCCTCTGACAGTGCAGCAATCCCTCAGTACTGACCATCTGACAGTAGAGCACTCCCTCAGTACTGACCCTCTGACAGTGCAGCTCTCCCTCAGTAATGACCCTCTGACAGTGCAGCACTCTCTCAGTACTGACCCTCTGACAGTGCAGCACTCCCTCAGTACTGACCCTCTGACAGTGCAGCACTCCCTCAGTACTGATCCTCGGACAGTGCAGCACTCCCGCAGTACTGTCCCTCTGACAGTGCAGCACTCCCTCAGTACTGACCCTCTGACAGTGCAGCATTCCCTCAGTACTGACCCTCTGACATTGCAGCTCTCCCTCAGTACTGAACTTCTGAATGTGCAGCACTCCCTCAGTACTGACCCTCAACAGTGCAGCTCTCCCTCAGTACTGACCCTCTGACAGTGCAGCACTCCCTCAGTACTGACACTCTGACAGTGCAGCACTCCCTCAGTACTGATCCTCTGACAGTGCAGCACTCTCAAAGTACTGACCCTCTGACAGTGCAGCACTCCCTCAGTACAGACCATCTGACAGTGCAGCACTCCCTCAGTACTGACCATCTGACAGTGCAGCTCTCCCTCAGTACTGACCCTCTGACAGTGCAGCACTCCCTCAGTACTGACCCTCTGACAGTGCAGCACTCCCTCAGCACTCACCCGCTGACAGTGCAGCACTCCCTCAGTACTTACCATCTGACTGTGCAGCACTCCCTCAGTACTGACCCGCTGACAGTGCAGCACTCCCTCAGGACTGACCATCTGACTGTGCAGCACTCCCTCAGTACTGACCTTCTGACAGTGCAGCATTCCCTCAGTCCTGATCCTCTGACAGTGCAGCACTCCCTCAGTACTGACCCTCTGACAGTGCAGCACTCTCTCAGTACTGACCCTCTGACAGTGCAGCTCTCCCTCATTACTGACCATCTGACAGTGCAGCACTCCCTCAGTACTGACCATCTGACAGTGCAGCATTCTCTCAGTACTGACCCTCTGACAGTGCAGCACTCCCTCAGTACTGACCATCTGACAGTGCAGACTTCCCTCAGTACTGACCCTTTGACAGTGCAGCACTCCCTCAGTACTGATCCTCTGACAATGCAGCATTCCCTCAGTACTGACCATCTGACAGTACAGCACTCCCTCAGTACTGACCCTCTGACAGTGCAGCTCTCCCTCAGTACTGACCCTCTGACAGTGCAGCACTCCCTCAGTACTGACACTCTGACAGTGCAGCACTCCCTCAGTACTGACCCTCTGACAGTGCAGCACTCTCTCAGTACTGACCCTCTGACAGTGCAGCACTCCCTCAGTACTGACCATCTGACAGTGCTGCACTCCCTCAGTACTGACCCGCTGACAGTGCAGCACTCCCTCAGTACTGACCACCTGACTGTGCAGCACTCCCTCAGTACTGACCTTCTGACAGTGCAGCACTCCCTCAGTCCTGACCCTCTGACAGTGCAGCACTCCCTCAGCACTGACCCTCTGACAGTGCAGCACTCCCTCAGTACTGACTCTCTGATAGTGCAGCACTCCCTCAGTACTGACCCTCTGACAGTGCAGCACTCCCTCAGTACTGATCCTCGGACAGTGCAGCACTCCCTCAGTACTGACCCTCTGACAGTGCAGCACTCCCTCAGTACTGACCATCTGACAGTGCAGCACGCCCTCAGTACTGACCTTCTGACTGTGCAGCACGCCCTCAGTACCGACCATCTGACAGTGCAGCACGCCCTCAGTTCTGACCATCTGACAGTGCAGCACTCCCTCAGTACTGACCCTCTGACAGTGCAGCACTCCCTCAGCACTGACCCTCTGACAGTGCAGCACTCCCTCAGTACCGACCATCTGACAGTGCAGCACTCCCTCAGTACCGACCATCTGACAGTGCAGCACTCCCTCAGTACTGACCCTCTGACAGTGCAGCACTCCCTCAATACTGACCCTCTGACAGTGCAGCACTCCCTTAGCACTGACCCTCTGACAGTGCAGCACTCCCTCAGTACTGACCCTCTGGCAGAGCGGCACTCCCTCAGTACTGACCATCTGACAGTGCAGCACTCCCTCAGTACTGACCCTCTGACAGTACAGCTCTCCCTCAGTACTGACCCTCTGACAGTGCAGCACTCCCTCAGTACTGACCCTTTGACAGTGCAGCTCTCCCTCAGTACTGACCCTCTGACAGTACAGCTCTCCCTCAGTACTGACCCTCTGGCAGTGCAGCACTCCCTCAGTATTGACCCTCTGACAGTGCAGCACTCCCTCAGTACTGACCCTCTGACAGTGCAGCACTCCCTCAGTACTGACCCTCGGAGAGTGCAGCACTCCCTCAGTACTGACCCTCTGACAGTGCAGCACTCCCTCAGTACTGACCCTCTTTTCTTCTATTTCATAGAGTCTTGTGGAAATTTGGAGACATGGGGTTTGCAGATTCTGAGGAAGCCTGAGAGAGACACACAAACCAAACCATGTCTGAAACTCTCTGTAATAGACTATTCAGAGGCACTGAGTCACAGAGGTGCACAGCTTGGAACCAGCCCCTCCTGTCCAACTCGTCCATACCAACCAGATATTCTCATCTCATTTCATTCCATTAGCTAACACTTGGCTGATGTCCCTCTAAACCCTTTCTATTCACATACTCATCCTGATGCCTTTTAAATATCACAATTGTACCAGCCCCCATCACTTCCTCTGGCAGCTACCTGCATGCCCTTGAATAAGTGCTCAAACATTCATACTGTCGATACCATTCTCTAATAAACACCAACCTACGATGTTAGGGAGGGAGCTCCAGGATTTTGACCTGAACCATGTAAAGAGCTCTCTTACTGGAGTGCCCTTTTGAAGTTGGGAAGTTCATATAGACCAGGAGGACCCGAGAGCTGCTGTCTTGTCAGAGAGAGAGAGGCCTGGAGGGTCACACACCTCAGGTGAGGGGCGAGGTTGAGAAGCTGGGGGCTTCATGGTAATTTCAGACATGGTTGAGATTGAGCCAACAATGTTGGCATCACGAACCTGTTAGCTGTGGGAAGTGACCCTCCTTTGTAGCAGAGGGATTCAATCCCTTTAATAGAGCCAGCTTGAGAATGCAACCCTAAAACCAATCTGTACGGACGCGCTGGAGACCTGAAACATCAATACAGAGATTGCTGAAGAAACTCAGCATGTCCGGCAACATCCCTGAAGGGAGAGGGTGAAAGAGACAGAGAGAGAGTTCACCTTTCAATCCAGTGATTTCTGCAGGAAGGTTCAATCAGAACAGACCGTTTTGAGGAAGGGTCACTTGAAATGCGAATTGTTCCTCTCTCTCTTCACTGTTGCTACCTGCTGAATTCTGCTGAATTTCCCCACCACCTTCTGGATCAGTGGTGCTGGAAGAGCACAGCAATTCAGGCAGCATCCGAGGACAGGCAAAATCGACGTTTCGGGCAAAAGCCCTTCATCAGGAATAAAGGCAGAGAGCCTGAAGCATGGAGATTTTTTCCCCACCATCTGTTTGTTTGAGAATTTGACCTGATCCAAGCGTCACTGAGTCATTCAGTCTGTGTTCAATGCCCTGAGGTTGCTTCTGTTGAAAGTTGACAAACAGGTTTAAGGCTTTGTAAGGTATTGTATTCGGAGGGCGGGGTACATGGGAGAACAGATACAGAGCACAGGCACTTCACAAAGATCCTTCTCAATGTAACTTTGTGATGTTCATTCAGAAGGAATAGCTCAGACCTAACATTTCAGTTTATCAGCCAAGGGGAGGATATATGTCATTGCAAAGACTTCTTGTAAAGACTGTACAGAACCGAACTTTAGTGACTATGTTTGTACGTAAAGTTTTTTGTGAATAAAGTATCTTTTTGAAATTGATATAAATATTTTTTCGAGGGGGACCAAGCATCTTGAGCTTGTGGAGGCATTGCCCTTGTCCCTAATCTTTCTTAAATAAATGCTAGACAAGTTCGATACTCCCCGGGTACAGACATCAAACGGTCATCAACGGGGAGGAGATGGTGGGATTGTCACGGGGGCTCAGTGTTGCCTCACCCCACCCGGGTTCGATTCCAGCCTCGGGCGACTGTCTGTGTGGAGTTGGCACATTCTCCCCGTGTCAGCCTCCAGGTGCTCCAGTTCCCACCCACTGTCCAAAGATGTGCAGGCTGGGTGGGTTAGCGAGAGGAAATGAAGGGATCCAGAGATGGTGGGGGGGCGGGAGGATGGGCTGTTCTGCCGAGGGTCAGTGTGAACCTGATAGGCCGAATGACCTGCTTCCACATCTTAGGGATGGTATGATCAATCCAGAGACTCAAATAATGTTCTGTGCCCTGGGCTCCAATCATGGAGGTGGCTGTGGGTCATCACAGTGAGAACAGATTTGGGGATGAACACCATGCAAGGGGGCAACAGGTTTCCTTTCTGAGGTGTTGAAGGCATGAATGTTCTGTCGAGGTGCTTTGGGGATAAACATACTGAGGGGATGGTTTCTAAGGTATTGAGGGAGCACTATCTGTCAGTACAGGGTGCAGATGGTCGAAAGGTACAGATACACTTCATAGAACATAGAACATCGGACATCGAACAGTACAGCACAGAACAGGCCCTTCAGCCCTTGATGCTGTGCCGACCATTGATCCTCATGTAAGGGAAACCTAAAGTATGAACCCTCAAATTTCTGTGACCATATGCATGTCCAGCAGTCACTTAAATATCCCCAATGACCTCGCTTCCACAACTGCTGCTTGCAACGCATTCCATGCTCTCGCAACTCTCTGCTTAAAGAACCCGCCTCTGACATCCCCTCTATATTTTCCTCCAAACAGCTTAAAACTATGACCTCTCGTGTTAGCAATTTCTGCCCTGGGAAAAAAGTGTCTGGCTATCAACTCTATCTATGCTTCTCATTATCTTGTATACCTCAATTAGGTCCCCTGTCTTCCTTCTTTTTTCCACTGAAAGAAGTCCGAGCTCAGTCAATCTCTCTTTGTTAGATAAGCCCTCCATTCCAGGCAGCATTCTGGTAAACCTCCTCTGAACCCTCTCCAAAGCATCCACATCTTTCCTATAATAGGGCGACCAGAACTGGACACAGTATTCCAAGTGCGTTCTAACCAAAGTTTTATAGAGCTGTATCAAGATCTCACGACTCTTAAACACAATCCTCCTGTTAATGAAAGCCAAAACACCATATGCTTTCTTAACAACCCTGTCCACTTGAGTGGCCATTTTAAGGGATCTATGTACCTGCACCCCAAGATCCCTCTGTTCCTCCACACTGCCAAGAATCCTGTCTTTAATCCTGTACTCAGTTTTCAAATTTGACCTTCCAAAATGCATCACCTCCATTTATTCAGGTTGAACTCCATCTGCCACCTCTCAGCCCATCTCTGCATCCTGTCAATGTCCCGCTGCAGCATACAATAACCCTCTTTCCTGTCAACGACACTCCAACCTTTGTGTCGTCTGCAAACTTGCTGACCCCTCCTTCAATCCCCTCATCCAAGTCAGTAATAAAAATTATAAACAGTAGAGGCCCAAGGACAGAGCCCTGTGGAACACCACTCACCACTGACTTCCAGGCAGAATGTTTTCCTTCTACTACCAGTCGCTGTCTTCTGTAGGCCAGCCAATTCTGTATCCAGACAGCTAAGTTTCCCTGTATCCCATTCCTCCTGACCTTCTGAATGAACCTACCATGGGGAACCTTATCAAATGCCTTACTGAAGTCGATATATACCACATCCACAGCTCGACCCTTAACAACTTGCCTAGTAACATCCTCAAAGCACACAGTAAGGTTTGTGAGGCATGACCAGCCCCTCACAAAGCCGTGTTGATTGCATTAAATCAGGCCATGCTCTTCCAGATGCTCATAAATCCTGTCCCTTAGAATCCTTTCTAACTCCTTACAGACGACAGACGTGAGAGTGTCTGGTCTGTAATTGCTGGGGATTTCCCTATTTCCTTTCTTGAAGAGAGGAATTATATTTGCCTCCCTCCAGTCCTCAGGTACGACTCCAATGGAGAGCGAGGATGTTAGGATCTTCGCAAGTAGCGAAGCAATCACATTTCTCACTTCCCAAAGCAGCCGAGGACAAATCTGGTCTGGCCCTGGTGACTTGTTCATCTTAATGTTTGTCAAAATGTTCAGCACATCAGCTTCCTCAATCTCTATCTGTTCCAGCAGGCTTACCTGCTCCTCAATGGTTTCATTCACTACAAAGTCCTTTTCGTTAGTAAAGACAGAAGCAAAAAACTCATTTAGGGGGTTCCCCTGCCTCCTCAGACTCTACACACAAGTTCCCCATGCTATCCCTGAGCGGCCCTACTCTTTCTTTGATCATTGTCTTACTCCTCACATCCGTGTAAAATGTCTTTGGATTCTCCCTAATCCTTCCTGTCAAGCCTCTTTCCGGCCCCCTCCTGGCTCTCCTCAGGCCATTTATGAGCTCCTTCCTCGCCTGCCTGTAATCCTCTAGAGCTGACCAAGACCCTTGCTTCCTCCACCTTACGTAAGCTGCCATCTTTCTTTTGACGAGAAGCTCCTCCGCTCTCGACATCCAAGGTTCCTTTATCTTACCCCTTCTTGCCTGACTCAGAGGAACACATTTATGCATCACTCGCAACAACTGTTCCTTAAACCGTCTCCACATGTCTATAGTGGCCTTTCCATGGAATAATTGCTCCCAGTCCATGGTTCCCAACACACGTCTGATAGTATCATAGTTTTCTTTTCCCCAATTAAATATCCCCCCATTGTGCCTGCTTCTCTCCTTCTCCATGGCTATATAGAATGTGAGGCAGTTGTGGTCACTATCACCAAAATGCTCTCCCACCGCAAGATCTGACACCTGCCCTGGCTCATTGCCGAGCACCAAAATCAAAATGGCCTCTCCCCTCGTCGGCCGCTTCAAGGTGCTGAGTTAGGAAACCCTCCTGAACACACCTTACAAAACCAACTGCTCGAAGGAGGTTCCAATCTATATTGAGAAAGTTAAAGTCACCCATTACAACAACCCTATTACATTCACTCTTTACCAAAATCTGCTGACCTATGCTTTCTTCAATCTCCCTGCTGTTGTTGGTGGGGGTCGGGGGGGGGGCGGGGTTGGCTGTAGTAAACCCCTAATGAGGTGACTGCTCCCTTACTGATCCTAATTTCAACCCATACTGACTCGGTATGCAGAACCTCCTCGACAATGGTAACTTCTGTAGCTGTGATACCCTCTCTGATTTCCTTTCTGAATTCATTGCATGTGGTGTCCCTCAAGGGTTGGCCAGCACGGTGGCTCAATGGTGAGCACTGCTGCCTCACAGCATCAGGGACCCAGCTTCGATTCCAGACTCGGGCGACTGTCTGTGTGGAGTTTGCACATTCTCCCAGTGTCTGCGTGGGTTTCCTCCGGGTGCTCCGGTTTCTTCCCACAGTCCAAAGGTGTGCAGGTTAGGTGAAATGGCCATGCTAAAGTGCCTGTAGTGTTAGGTGCATCAATCAGTGGTCAACGTAGGGGAATGGGTCTGGATGGGTTCCTCTTCGGAGGGTCGGTGTGGACTTGTTAGGCCGAAGGGACTGTTTCCACACTGTAGGGAATCTAAGGGTCTATCCTTGGACTCTCCTTTTTCTCACCTACATACTGCCAGGAGGTGACATTGTCCGAAAACACCGTTTGGGTTTCAAATGTACACTGACACTGCCCAGCTCTCCCTCCCCATCATCCCTCTCCATTACTCCACTGTTACTCAGTTATCAAACTGCTTACCACACTCCCACTACTCGGTTAGCTGCAATTTTCTCCAATGAAACATTGTAATGGTTAAAACCATTGCCTTCAGTTGCTATTACAAATTACTTTCACTTACTGCTGAGCCCCTCCCTCCCACTGGGAAATATCTGAGGTAGAACTACATTCTTCACAATATTGCTGTTATATCTGACCCCAAGGTGACCTTCTGATCAGACATCCACACAATCACAAACACCAGGAATTCCATTCTGTTAAACGTTGCTTGTCTCCCTGTGAGAAACAAAGCTCACACACTTCAATCATTCCAGTCTGAGACAAGATCGGAATCAATAGTGTCCTATACACCCACTTGCAATAGGGTGTGATGTCCAGTGCCAGGCAAGGCAGAGGACATGCACACACCAAATTCAACAAACTCTCGATATTTATATCATTTGGTTCCTACATAGGGTTTCTTATTTCATTGTTTCCCCCCTTCCCCCCCCCCCCCACCCCCGTTTACATCCTCCACTTCCCGAAGACTGATCCCACCACTCCTGCCCATCCGGCCTTGTCTGTGAAAAAATGCTCAGTTCTGGCCTCACAAGGCCGTTTGACCTCATCCCACTGCAGGTCGTTGTTAGGCATATTCTTTCTTCATCAGTATCTACTCTTTCCATCTGGGCCTCTCCCGAGAACACTCTGATCTCTATGACCTCTTTAGTTAGGGTTTGTCCCTGTGTCTCTGTAAAAATGGAAAACCTACTGTTTATACAGGTTTTCTAGCTTGACTCCATCCCCTCACAACATCTTATCTATTTGCCCATAAAATCTACCATTGTTCTGCAATCACGTTTCATGTTGACATACAATGCTAGCTAATACAAAAACAATTAAATATTTCCTCCACATAGTTTCCATTCTTGATGACTCAGCTCTTGGCTGAAACAATTACACACTGGTGTGAGTTCAGTTACCTTGTATCAGAAATTATAATTGCAGAAATAACATTAATTTACCAATATCCCACATCCCCCTCACCCCAGCTCCATTGTTACTGAAACCCCTTACCCGTGTCGGTGTTGCCTTAAACTTGGCGAATCCGAAACAGAACCCTTGATTCCGTGACTGACCCAGAATCTGCTAGCTTCCTGTGTTTTCTGCACAATTACCCCCCGGTCCCTTTGTGGTGCAACTTTCTACAGTTTCCACCATTTAAATAGCACTCTATTCTTTTATTATCCCCTCCAAAATGACCAACTTCCCATTTTCCCAAATTATACTCCATCTGGCAACTTGTTGCTCCCTTCTCCTGTGCATCTCTCTCACTTCACAATCCTCTTAGAACTTTACAGTTATGCCTTTTCTGACAGATATCCCCACCCCCCAATTCTTCTAACCGTTTACTGGGAATCCTGGGCAGTGGGAAGCGTGCAGTGTTGCTCTGTTTTTCGTGAGAATCTATGGGATGACAGGGAGGAGCTTGCTGCCCATTGGTCAGAATGGAGACAACTTGCCCATCGAGCTGCATGAGCCTTTCACTCCCCATGTCTTATTGATGAGGCACAGTGGCAGCACGGAAGGAAAGAAAAGGAAGGAAATCCTGCTCTCCACATCTCACTGACTCTTGGATCATTCTGTCTCATCTATGAAAGATCTGCCCTGTTCAGTCACATGAAGTCCCAAGGTGGAAACTCCTAGAAACCCACATAGATTTCCCCCTGAACCAACTGCTGTCCTCCACAAGGGGTAATGTGTCCAGTCATCCTGGGCCAGGAGGAGGGGATGGTGTGAGTTTCTAACCTGAACTGACAGTGATGGATTTTATAAACTTGTATTAGAGGATACTACAGATGGGCATTCAGATGATAATCTCAGTAACTGTAACGCCAAACGTTTACTCAATTCATCAGGACAAGGATATTCACATTGTGCGTGAACATTGTGTTCCAGCTCAATCCCATTTACTGCATAAAAGTTCTCCTTTCAATCATCTCATTCTCTCAATAGTTCTCCCCACACCTTCAATGTGTCCTGTAATCCTTGTATAATGAGCTGATGAGTATAAGGTTTATTATAACGGGTAACGTTTGTAAACCCCTCTGTCACAGCTCCCCTCAATTTCCTTTGCTACAAGGAGAACAATCTCAGTTTCCCTAAATCCCTGATTCCACAATGTCCGTTAGCTCTCTACAAGGTACACATCAGAGTTGTGTTGGAACAGTGTCCACTCACCTACATCAGTGCACCTCCCCCCCCAGCAATGTTAAAGAAAGGGAACATCCTCCAGGACAAAACACTGTGCCTGAGTGGTGTCCCATCCACCACCTTGAGAATTCCCTCTCTCCACCCCCGAGGTACAGTGACATCACTGTGTAGAGGCAAAGTCAGTAATGTCCTAACAGACCATAGGGCTGCTCTCTCATTAGGGAGAGATGACTGGTGGTAGTTTAACCTGAAGGTTACCCCAGCCCAGGCAAGGGGAGAGGTTGGGAAGGAGAGCCCACCTATTGTAGATCGATATTATCTACCCAATGTATCAGCAACAACTATATCATACCAATGAATAATGTAAAAGAATATCCAAAACATGCTACTACAATCCCCCATTCCTTGAACCATCCTGGTAAATCCCCTGTGCCCCCTCTCAGGGACCCTGCCATCCTTCCCAATGTATGGGCGATCTCTGGTTTGCACAGACCCAGCTGCTCTGTGTTCCTGTGGGTGATTCCATCATCGAGCAACAGTTGCACTAAACCTCACTGTCTGTGAGAGTGGGAGACACAGAATTCCCAACAGCATTTAAGACATATTTAGGTGCACACTTGTGATACCAAGACAGATGGTGCGAATGACTGTGTATTGGAAAATGGATCAGGATAGTTTGGTGATAGTTTTCTTTACTGGCACAGACTCAATGACCCACAGAGCCTTTTTCTGTGCTGTAAACCTCAAGACACTTAATATATGAATATGACAGGCCACCTTTGAAACCAGGTCAGAAAAAATGATAGTAGAATAGATGACACATGATTGGTCAATGTGTTTGAGAGGAAAGTGAGATGGAGCGGTTTAGGAGGAAATTCTGGATGCAGGAATCTGAAAGGGCCGTCATCAAGTGAGAAATAAACATGGGGAATCCTCAAGGCCGAAATCAAAGAAAGGCACATATAGCACAGCTTTGAGAGACTGGAGGGGATTAGAGTTAGGGAGGGGTCTGAGGCTGGAGAGGGATTATTAGAGATAAGGAAGATGTTCGCCGAGCTGGGAATTTGCGTTGCAGACGTTTCGTCCCTTGTCTAGGTGACATCCTCAGTGCTTGGGAACCTCCTGAGAAGCGCTTCTGTGATGTTTCCTCCGGCATTTATATTGGCCTGTCTCTGCCGCTTCCGGTTGTCAGTTCCTGAACCACTATAAATGTCGGAGGAAACATCACAGAAGCACTTCACAGGAGGCTCCCAAGCCCTGAGGATGAGGTGACAGAGTTAAGGAGAGATGTGAAGAGGGAGGAATGCAGAGATAGCAAGAATTAGAGTCGCAATGTTATGTAGCATGGAAACAGACCCTGTGATCCAATCAATCCATGTCAAACATAATTCCAAATTGAGTTAATCTCACCTGCCTCCCCTTGGTCCACATGTATCCAAACATTTCCTATTAGGTACCTGTCCAAATGAGATTCTCATAGAATCACTGTGGTGTGGAAACTGGCCATTCCGAGTCAGAGTCATTGAAATGTACAACATGAAAACAGACTCTTCAGTCCAACCCATCCATGCTGACCAGATAATCTAGTCCCACCTGCTAGCACCGGGCCCAAATCCCTCCAAACCCTTCCTATTCATATATCCATCCAAATGCCTCTTAAATGTTGCAATTGTACCTGCCTCCACCACTTCCTCTGGCAGCTCATTCCATGAACGTACCACACTCTGCGTGAAAAAGTTGCCCCTTCACCCTTTTTTGCATCTTCACCCTATCACCCTAAACCTATGACCTCTAGTTGTGGACTAGTTGCTTTAAGACTGGTGCCATTATTTGAGAAAGGTGGTAAGGAAAAGCCAGTAGTCAGTAGACTGGTGAGGCTGTAGTTAGTAGAAGGCAAGTTGTTGGAAGGGTTTATAAGGGGCAGGATGTACATGTAATTGGAAAGACAAGAATGATTCGAGATAGTCAGCATGGCTTTGTGCATGGAAATCACTAACTTGAACTTCAGAAAGCCGTTCAGCAAGAGTCCACATCACAGACGGGTTAGCAAGTTCATCACCATAGAATACAAGGAGACGGGGAGATTTGGATACAAAATTGGCTGGAAGGTCATAGAGTCATAGAGATATACAGCGCAGAAACAGACCCTTCGGTCCAACCCGTCCATGCTGACCAGGTATCCCAAACCATTCTAGGCCTGCCTGCCAGAACCTGGCCCATATCCCTCTAAACCCTTCCAATTCATGTTCCCACCGAGAGAGGAACCTCAGTTATGTGAACGAGTTGGGTGGGCACTAATTCATTCGGACAATCAATGATTCGGTGAATTGATTAAATGCCTTTCCTCTGGGGCTCAGAGTTTTCAAAGTCTGCTCCCCATTCAGGAGACTGCAGCAGCACACAGCACGATTGCCCACCCACACACGGCCCACAGCCTGAACCTCACTGCCGTCTACACACCGTCCCCAGCCTGACCCTCACTGCCTCCCACACACCACCCCCAGCCTGACACTCACTGCCGCCCACACACCACCACCAGCCTGACCCATATCGCTATCCAATACCGCCCCCAGCTTGACCCTCACTGCCGTCCAACACCACCCCCAGCTTGACTCTCACTGCCGCCCACACACCAACCCCAGCCTGACTCTCATCGTCGTCCAACACCGCTCCCAGGCTGACACTCACTGCCAACCACATTCCGCCTCCAGCCTGACCCTCACTGCCACCCACACATTGCCCCACAGCCTGACACTCACCACCATTCACACAACACCCCCAGCCTGACCCTCAGCATTGTCGAACACCGCTCCCAGCCTGACCCTCAATGCCGCCCACACATTGTCCCACAGCCTGACACTCACCGCCGTCCACTCACCGCCCCCATCCTGACCCTCACCATCATCCAACACCGCTCCCACCCTGACCCTCAATGCCGCCCACACATTGTCCCACAGCCTGACACTCACCGCCCCCCAGCCTAACCATCACCAGCATCCGCACACCATCCCAGGCTCACTCTCACCGGAATCCACATTGCCCCCAGCCTGACCCTCACCGCCGTCCACACACTACCCCCAAACTGACCTTCTCCACTGTCTACATATCGCCCCAGCCTGACCTTCACCAGCATCCACACACCACCCCCAGCCTCACCCTCACTGCCATCCACACACCGACCCAGCCTGACCCTAACTGCCATCCACACACCGTCCCAAATAATCTTCCCTGCCGCCCATACAATGCCCCCAAGACTGAGCCTCAGCGCCATCCATACAGCGCCCCCAGCCTGACCCTCACCATCTTCCAAAGACCGCCCCCAGGCTGGCCCTCGCTGCCGTCCACACACCGCCCCCAGCCTGACCCTCACCACCGTCCACACACCCCCCCCAGCCCGACCCTCACCACCGTCCACATACCACCCCCAGCCTGACCCTCACTGCCATCCACACACCGACCCAGCCTGACCCTTACCACCGTCCCCTGTCTGCACACCACCCCATTCTGACTCTCACCAGAATCCACACTGCCCCCAGCCTGACCCTCACTGCCGTCCACACACCGCCCCCAACATGACCTTCTCCGCCGTCCACACATCGCCCCCAGTCTGACCTTCAATGCCATCCACACACTACCCCCAGCCTCACCCTCACTGCCATCCACACACCGACCCAGCCTGACCCTAAATGCCATCCACACACCGCCCCAAATAATCTTCACTGCCGCCCATACAATGCCCCCAAGACTGACCCTCAGCGCCATCCATACAACGCCCCCAGCCTGACCCTCACTACCTTCCAAAGACCGCCCCCAGGCTGGCCCTCACTGATGCCCAAACACTGCCCTCAGCCTGACCCTTACTGCTACTCACAAACCACCCCTTTGTGACCCTCACCGCCGTCCAACACTGTCCCCAGCCTGACCCTCGCTGCTGCCCACACACCACCCCAGCCTGACTCTAAGCGCCATCCACACACCGCCAACAGCCTGACCCTCACCACCATCCACACACCGCCCCAAGCCTGACACTCACCACCCTCCACACACTAGCCACAGCCTGACCCTCACCACCGTCCACACACTGACCCCAGCCTGACACACCACCGCCGACACGCCGCCCCCAGTCTGACCCTCACAGCCGTCCTCACACCACCCCCAGACTGTCCCTCACTGCCGTCCACACACCGTCCCCAGCCTGACCATCACCACCGTCCACACACTGCCCCCAGCCTGACACTCACCACCACCGACACGCTGCCCCCAGTCTGATCCTCACAGCCGTCCTCACACCACCCCAGCCTGTCCCTCACTGCCGTCCACACACCGCCCCCGGCCTGACCCTCACCACCGTCGACACACCGCCCCCAGCCCGACCCTCACCACCGTCCACACACCGTTCCCAGCTTGTCCCTCACTGCCGTCCACACACGGCCCTTAGCCTGACCCTCACCACCGTCGACACACCGCCCCCAGCCCGACCCTCACCACCGTCCACACACCGTTCCCAGCTTGTCCCTCACTGCCATCCACACACCGCCCCCAGTCTGACCCTCACTGCCGCCCACACACCACCCCAGCCTGACCCTCACCACCATCCACACACTCCCCTCAGCCTGACTCTCAGCGCCATCCATACACCGCCCCCAGCCTGACCCTCACCACCGTCCACACAGGGCCCCCAGCCTGACCCTCACCACATTCCAAAGACCGCCCCCAGGCTTGCCATCACTGATGTCCACACACCGCCCTCAGCCTGACACTTAATGCTACCAACAAACCACCCAATCCTGACCCTCACCGCCGTCCAACACTGCCCCCAGACTGACCCTCACTCCACTCACACAACACCCCCAGCCTGACCCTCAGCATTGTCGATCACCGCTCCCAGCCTGACCCTCAATGCCGCCCACACATTGTCCCACAGCCTGACACTCACCACCGTCCACTCACCGGCCCCAGTCTGACCCTCATTGCCACTCACACAACACCCCCAGCCTGACCCTCAGCATTGTCGAACACCGCTCCCAGCCTGACCCTCAATGCCACCCACACATTGTCCCACAGCCAGACACTCACCACCGGCCACTCAACGCCCCCAGTCTGACCCTCACTGCCACTCACACAACACCCCCAGCCTGACCCTCAGCATTGTCGAACACCGCTCGCAGCCTGACCCTCAATGCCACCCACACATTGTTCCACAGCCTGACACTCACCACTGTCCACTCACCGCCCCAAGCCTGACCTTCATCATCATCCAGCAGTGCTCCCAGCCTGACCCTTAATGCCGCCCACACATTGTCCCACAGCCTGACACTCACCGCCCCCAGCCTAACCATCATCAGCATCCGCACACCACCCCAGTCTCACTCTCACCGGAATCCACATTGCCCCCAGCCTGACCCTCACCGCCGTCCACACACCAACCTGAACCTGACCTTCTCCGCTGTCCACACATCGGCCCCAGCCTGACCCTTACCACAATCCGCGCACCACCCCAGTCTGACTCTCACCAGAATCCACACTGCCGCCAGCCTGACCCTCACTGCTGTCCACACACCGCCCCCAACGTGACCTTCTCCGCCATCCACACACCACCCGCAGCCTCACCCTCACTGCCATCCACACACCAACCCAGCCTCACCCTTACTGCCATAGACACACTGCCCCAGACTGACCTTCACTGCCGCCCATACAATGCCCCCAAGACTGACCCTCAGCGCCATCCATACACCGCCCCCAGCCTGACACTCACCACCTTCCAAAGACCGCCCCCAGGCTGACCCTCACTGATGCCACACACCGCCCTCAGCCTGACCCTTACTGCTACCCACAAACCACCCCATCCTGACCCTCACCGCCGTCCAACACTGTCCCCAGCCTGACCCTCACTGCCGCCCACACACCATCCCAGCCTGACCCTAAGCACAATCCACACACCGCCAACAGCCTGACCCTCACCACCGTCCACACCCTGCCCCCAGCCTGACACTCACCACCGCCGACACGCCGCCCCCAATGTGAAACTCACTGCCGTCCTCACACCACCCCCAGCCTGTCCCTCACTGCCGTGCACACACTGCCCCAGCCTGACCCTCACCACCGTCCATACACCGCCCCCTGCCCGACCCTCACCACCGTCCACACACCGCTCCCAGCTTGTCCCTCACTGCCGTCCACACACTGACCTTAGCCTGACCCTCACCAAAGTCCAACAACGACCCCAGCCAGACCCTCACTGCCGTCCGCACACCGCCCCCAGTCTGACTCTCACTGCCGTCCACACAGGGCCACGAGCCTGACACTCACCACCTTCCAAAGACCGCCCCCAGGCTTGCCCTCACTGATGCCCACACACTGCCCTCAGCCTGACCCTTACTGCTACCAAAAACCACTCGATCCTGACCCTCACCGCCGTCCAACACTGCCCTCAGCCTAACCCTCACTGCCACACACACACCACACCCGCCTGACCCTAAGCGCCATCCACACACCGCCAACAGCCTGACAGTCACCACCGTCCACACACTGCCCTCAGCCTGACTCTCAGCGCCGTCCACACACCGCCCCCAGCCTGACCCTCACCATCATCCACACGCTGCCCCCAGCCTGACACTCACCACCGCTGACACGCTATCCCCAGCCTGACCCTCACCACCCTGGACTCACTGCCCCCGGCTGGACATTCACTGCCCCAAGCCTGACCTTACCGCCCCAAGCCTGACCTTACTGCCCCCAGCCTGTCCCTCACCGCCGTCCAACATTGCCCCCAGCCTGACCCTCACCGCCGTTCAACACCTCCCCAAGCCTGACCCTCACTGCCGCCCACACACCGCCCCCAGCCTGACCCTCACCACCGCCCAACACTGCCCCCAGTCTGACCCTCACTGCCACCCACACACCACCCCCAGCCTGACGTTCACCATCATCCAACACTGCTCCTAACCTGACCCTCAATGTCGCCCACACATTGCCCCACAGCCTGACACTCACCGCCGTCCACTCACCGCACCTAGCCTGACCTTCACCATCATCCAACACTGCTCCATCCACACACTGCCCCCAGCCTCACCCTCAGTGCCATCCACACACTGCCCCCAGGCTGACCCTCACTGCCGCCCACACACCACCCCCAGCCTGACCCTCACCGCCGTCCAACACCACCCCCAGCCTGACCCTCACTCCCACCCACACACCGCCCCCAGCCTGACCCTCACTGCCGCCCACACCCCCCCCCAAACCTACCCTCACTATCGGCCACATACCGCCCCCAGCCAGACCCTCCTGCTCTGCCACACACCACCCCACAGCCTGACCCTCACCGCACCGGATACACTGCCCCCAACCGGACCCTAATGCACCCAGCCTGACCTTACTGCCCCCAGCCTGACCCTCACCGCTGTCCAACATTGCCACAAACCTATCACTCACCACCGCTCAACACCACCCCAGCCTGACCCCCACTGCCGCCCACCCACCGCCCCCAGCCCGACCCTCAGCGCCATCCACAAACCTCCACCAGCCTGATCCTCACCAACATCCACACTCCACCCCCAGCCTGGTTCTCACTGCCGCCCACACAACGCCCTCAGCAAGACCCTCAGCGCCATCTACACACCGCCCCCAGTCTGATCATCACCACCATCCACACTCCGTGCCCAGCCTGGTCCTCACTGCCGCTCACACACCGCCCTCAACCTGATCCTCGACGCCGTCTACACACAGCCCCCAGCTTGACCCTCACCACAGTCTACACACCACCCCAAGCATGACCATCGCTGCCACCCACACACTACCCCTAGACAGACCCTCACCGCCATCCACACACCGCCCCTAGTCTGACCTTCGCTGCCGCCCACACACGGTCCTCAGTCTGACCCTCACCACCACGCAAATACCGTCTCCAGTCTGATCCTTTCCGCCATCCACACACCGCCCCCAGTCTGACCCTCGCTGCCGCCCACACACCGCCCCCAGTCTGATCCTCACCACCATCCACACTCCGTGTCCTGCCTGGTCCTCACTGCCGCTCACACACCACCCTCAACCTGACCATCGGCGCCGTCTTCACACAGCCCCCAGCTTGACCCTCACCACAGTCTACACACCACCCCAAGCATGACCCTCGCTGCCACCCACACACCACCCCTAGACTGACCCTCAGCGCCATCCACACACCGCCCCTAGTCTGACCCTCGCTGCCGCCCACACACGGTCCTTAGTCTGACCCTCAACACCACGCAAATACCGTCTCCAGTCTGATCCTTTCCTCCATCCACACATCGCCCCCAGCCTGACCCTCGCCGCCGTCTACACTCCATGCCCAGACTGACCCTCACAGGGTCCCTCACAGGAACAGCGGTCAGGGTCAGGCTGGAGGCGGTAAGGTCAGGCTGGGTGCGGTGAGGGTCCGGCTGGGGACAGTGCGTCTGGGGCGTTGAGGGTCAGGCTGGGGGCGGTAATGTCAGGCTGGGGGCGGTAAGGTCAGGCTGGGTGCGGTGAGTGTCCGGCTGGGGGCAGTGCGTCCGGGGCGGTGAGAGTCAGCCTGGGCGGTGGGGTGTGGCGGAACAGTGAGGTTCTGGCTGGGGGCAGTGTGTGGACGATGGTGAGGGTTAGTTTGGGGGCGGTGTGTGGGCTGCAGTGCGGGTCAGTCTGGGGCGGTGTGTGGATGGCATTGAGGGTCAGTTTGGGGGTGGTGTGTGGGCGGCGGTGAGGGCCAGTCTGGGGCGGTGTGTGGATGGCGGTGAGGATCAGGATGGGGTGGTGTTGAACGGCGGCGAGGGTTAGGCTGGTGGCAATGTTGGACAGCGGTGAGGGTCAGGCTGGGGGCGGTAAGGTCAGGCTGGGTGCATTAGGGTCCGCATGGGGGCAGTGCATCCGGTGCGGTGAGGGTCACGCTGTGAGGTGGTGTGTGGCAGAGCAGGAGGGTCTGGCTGGGGGCGGTATGTGGCCGATGGTGAGGGTTAGTTTGGGGGGTGGTGTGTGGGCGGCAGTGCGGGTCAGTCTGGGGGTGGTGTGTGGGCGGCAGTGCGGGTCAGTCTGGGGGTGGTGTGTGGATGGCATTGAGGGTCAGTCTGGGGGTGGTTTGTGGGTGGCAGTGAGGGTCAGCCTGGGCGCAGTGTGTGGATGACACTGAGGTTGTGGCTGGGAGCGGTGTGTGGGCTGCAGTGAGGGTCAGGCTGGGGGAAGTGTGTGGACGGTGGTGAGGGTCAGCTGGGGGCAGTGAGTGGACGAGGGTGAGTGTCAGGCTGTGGGGCAATGTGTGGGCGACATTGAGGGTCAGATTGGGAGCGATGTTGGGTGACGGTGAAGGTCAGGCTGAGGGTGGTGAGTGGGTAGCAGTGAGGGTCAGACTGGGGGCAATGTTTTGGACGGCGGTCAGTATCAGGCTGTGGGTCAATGTGTGGGCGACATTGAGGGTCAGGTTGGTAGCGATGGTGGATGACGATGAAGGTCAGGTTGGGGGTGGTGTGTGGGCGGCAGTGAGGGTCAGGCTTGGGGTGGTGTTGAACGGCGGTTAGGGTCAGGCTGGGGGCGGTGTGTGGGCGGCAGTGAGGGTCAGGCTTGGGGTGGTGTTGAACGACGGTTAGGATCATGCTGGGGAAATGTTGAACGGCGGTGAGGGTCAGGCTGGGGGCGGTAAGGTCAGGCTGGGGGCGGTAAGGACAATCTTGGGGCGGGGAGGGTCAGGCTGGGGGCAGTGAGTCCGGCGCGGTAAGGGTCAGGCTGGGGGATGGTGTGTGTACGGCAGTGAGGGTCTGGCTGGGGTCGGTGTTGGACGTTGGTGTGGGTCAGGCTAAGGGCAGTGTGTGGACAGCAGTGAGGGCCATCCTGGGGGCGGTCTTTGTAAGGTGGTGAGGGTCAGGCTGGGGGCGGTGTGTGGACGGTGGTGAGGGTCAGGCTGGGGGGCGGTGTGTGGGCAGTAGTGAGAGACAGGCTGGGGGCGGTGTGTGGACGGCATTGAGGTTCAGCCTGGGGGCGGCGTGACGGCGGTGGTGAGTGTCAGGCTGGGGGCAGTATGTGGACAGTGGTGAGGCTCAGGCTGGGGGCAGTGTGTGGACGGGGGTGAGTGTCAGGCTGGGGGCGGTGTGTGGAGGGCGCTGAGAGTCAGGCTGAGGACCGTGTGTGGATGGTGGTGAGAGTCAGGCGTTTGGCTGTGTGTGGGCGGCAGTGAGGGTCAGGCTGGGGGCAGTGTTGGACGGCGGTGAGGGTCAGGATGGGGTGATTTGTGGGTGTCAGTGAGGGTCATGCTGGTGGCAGTGTTGGTCGGCGGTGAGGGTCGGGATGGGGTGTTTTGTGGGTAGCAGTAAGGGTCAGGTTGAGGGCGGTGTGTGGGCATCAGTGAAAGCCAGTCTGGGGGCAGTCTTTGGAAGGTGGTGAGGGTCAGGCTGGGGGCCGTGTGTGGACAGTGGTGAGAGTCAGGCTGGTGGGGCGGTGTGTGGACGGCAGTGACGGACAGTCTGGGGTGGTGTGTGGATGGCAGTGAGTGTCAGGCTGGGGGTGGTGTTGAACGGCGGTGAGGGTCAGGCTGGGGGCGGTGTTGGACGGTGGTGAGGGTCAGGATGGGGTGATTTGTTGGTAGCAGTAAGGGCCAAGTTGAGGGCGGTGTGTGGGCATCAGTGAGGGCCAGCCTGGGGGCAGTCTTTGGAAGGTGGTGAGGATCAGGCTGGGGGCGGTGTTGGACGGCAGTGACGGACAGTCTGGGGTGGTGTGTGGATGACAGTGAGTGTCAGGCTGGTGGTGGTGTGTGGGCATCCGTGAGGGCCAGCCTGGGGGCGGTCTTTGGAAGGTGGTGAGTGTCAGGCTGGGCGCGGTGTATGGATGGCGCTGAGGGTCAGTCTTGGGGGCATTGTATGAGCGGCAGTTAAGATCAGTCTGGGGCGGTGTGTGGATGGCAGTAAGGTCAGGCTGGGTCAGTGTGTGGATGACAGTGAGGGTCAGGCTGGGTCGGTGTGTGGATGCCAGTGAAGGTCAGGCTGGGGGCGATGTGTGGACGGCGGTATGGGTCAGGCTGGCGGCAGTGTGTGGACGGTGGTGAGTGTCAGGCTGCGGGCGGTGTGTGGACGTCGCTGAGAGTCAGGCTGAGGGCAGTGTGTGGATGGCGCTGAGGGTCAGTCTGGGAGCGTTGTGTTGATGGCAGTAAGGGTCAGGCTGGGTCACTGTGTGGATGGCAGTGAGGTTCAGGCTGGGGGTGGTGTGTGGATGCCGGTGAAGTCCAGGCTGGGGGCGATGTGTGGACGGCGGAGAAGGTCAGGTTGGGGGCGGTGTGTGGACGGCGGTGAGGGTCAGGTTGGAGGCAGTGTGGATTCCGGTGAGAGTCAGACTGGGGTGGTGTGCAGACGGTGGTAAGGGTCAGGCTGGGTCGGTGTGTGGATGGCAGTGAGGGTCAGGCTGGGTCGGTGTGCGGATGCCGTTGAAGGTCAGGCTGGGGGCGATGTGTGGACGGTGGAGAAGGTCAGGTTGGGGGTGGTTAGGGTGGGGGCGGTGAGGGTCAGGCTGGGGGCAATGTGGATTCTGACTGGGGTGGTGTGCAGACGATGGTAAGGATCAGGCTGGGCGTGGTGTGTAGATGCTGGTGATGGTTAGGCTGGGGTCAGTGAGTGTCAGGCTGTGGGACAATGTGTGAGCGACGTTGAGGGTCAGGCTGGGAGCGGTGTTCGACAATGCTGAGGGTCAGGCTGGGGGTGTTGTGTGAGCGGCAGTGAGGGTCAGGCTGGGGGTGGTGAGTGGACGGCGGTAAGTGTCAGGCTATGGGGCAATGTGTGGGTGGCAGTGAGGGTCAGGCTGGAGCCGGTGTGTGGGCGGCAGTGAGTATCAGGCTGGGAGCGTTGTTGGACGACGATGAGGGGTAGGATGGGGTTGTTTGTGTGGGCGGCAGTGAGGGTCAAGCTGGGGGCGGTATTGGACAGCGATGAGGGTCAGGCTGATGGTGGTGTGTGGGCGGCAGTGAGGGTCAGGCTGGGGGCGGTGTGTGGGAGGCAGTGAGGGTCAGGCTGGGGACGGTGTGTAGACGGCAGTGAGGGGCAGGCTGGGGACGGTGTGTGCACAGGCAATCATGCTGTGTGCCTCTGCAGTCTCCTGAATGGGGAGCAGACTTTGAAAACTCCGAACCCCAGAGGAAAGGCATTTAATGAATTCACCGAATCATTGATTATCCGAATGAATTCGTGCCCACCCAACTCGTTCACATAATTGAGGTTCCTCTCTCGGTGGGAACATGAATTGGAAGGGTTTAGAGGGATTTGGGCCAGGTTCTGGCAGGCAGGCCTCGAATGGGTTGGGATACCTGGTCAGCATGGACGGGTTGGACCGAAGGGTCTGTTTCTGTGCTGTATATCTCTTTGACTCGATGACCTTCCAGCCAATTTTGTATCCAAATCTCCTCATCTTCTTGTATTCTATGGTGATGAACTTGCTAACCCGTCTGTTATGTGGACCCTTGCTGAACGGCTTCGTGAAGTCCAAGTTATTGATTTTCATGCACAAAGCCATGCTGGCTATCTCTAATCATTCTTGTCTTTCCAATTACATGTACATCCTGCCCCTTATAAACCCTTCCAACAACTTGCCTTCTACTGACTACAGCCTCACCGGTCTATAGTTTGCTGACTTTTCCTTACCACCTTTTTCAAATAATGGCACTAGTCTTCCAGCAACTAGTCCACAACTAGAGGGCATAGGTTTAGGGTGACAGGGTAAAGATATAAAAAAGGGTGAAGGGGCAACTTTTTCACGCAGAGTGTGGTACGTGCATGGAATGAGCTGCCAGAGGAAGTGGTGGAGGCAGGGACAATTGCAACATTTAAGAGGCATTTGGATCGATATATGAATAGGAAGGGTTTGGAGGGTGATGGGGCCGGTGCTGGCAGGTGGGACTAGATTATCTGGTCAGCATGGATGGGTTGGAGTGAAGAGTCTGTTTTCATGTTATACATCTCAATGACTCTGACTCTAAATGGCCAGTTTCCACACCACAATGATTCTACGAGAAACTCATTTGGACAGGTACCTAATAGGAAATGTTTCTCTTCATGTGGACCAAGGGGAGGCAGGTGGGATTACCTCAGTTTGGAAATATGTTTGACATGGATTGATTGGATCACAGGGTCTGTTTCCATGCTGCATAACATTTCGACTCTAATTCTTGCTATCCCTGCATTCCTCCCTCTTCACATCTCTCCCTATCTCTGTCAACTCACCCAGCCTCACGTCTCTTCCTTATCTTCATAGTTTGTGAGAAGATTTGTAGCTTGGGTAATCATTGTTGT
Source organism: Chiloscyllium plagiosum (assembly GCF_037043375.1). Classification (NCBI taxonomy): domain Eukaryota; kingdom Metazoa; phylum Chordata; class Chondrichthyes; order Orectolobiformes; family Hemiscylliidae; genus Chiloscyllium; species Chiloscyllium plagiosum. Next base: position 751,222 of record NW_028270297.1, on the reverse strand, counting down.
GGTTCTGTTCGCCGAGCTGGGAATTTGTGTTGCAGATGTTTCATCCCCTGTCTAGGTGACATCCTCAGTGCTTGGGAGCCTTCTGTGACGCGCTTCTGTGATGTTTCCTCCGGCATTTATAGTGGTTTGTATCTGCCACTTCCGGTTGTCAGTTCCAGCTGCAGCGGACAGGGGACGAAACGTCTGCAACACAAATTCCCAGCTCGGCGAACAGAACCACATCTTCCTTATCTCTAATAATCCCTCTCCAGCCTCAGATCCCTCCCTTACTCTAATCCCCTCCAGTCTCTCAAAGCTGTGCTACATGTGCCTTTCTTTGATTTCGGCCTTGAGGATACCCCATTTTTATTTCTCAATTGATGACGGCCCTTTCAGATTCCTGCATCGAGCTCCAGAATTTCCTCCTAATCCTCTCCATCTCACTTTCCTCTCAAACACATTGACCAATCATGTGTCATCTATTCTACTATCATTTTTTTCTGATCTGGTTTCAAAGGTGGCCTGTCATATTCCTATATTAAGTGTCTTGAGGTTTACAGTACAGAAAAAGGCTCTGTGGGCCATTGAGTCTGTGCCAGTAAAGAAAACTATCACCAAACTATCCGGATCCATTTTCCAATACACTGTCATTCGCACCATCTGTCTTGGTATCACAAGTGTGCACCTAAATATGTCTTAAATGCTGTTGGGAATTCTGTGTCTCCCACCCTCACAGACAGTGAGGTTTAGTGCAACTGTTGCTCGATGATGGAATCACTCACAGGAACACAGAGCAGCTGGGTCTGTGCAAACCAGAGATCGCCCATACATTGGGAAGGATGGCAGGGTCCCTGAGAGGGGTGCTGAAACTTTATTGCTGGAACAGCACAGCAGGTCAGGCAGCATCCAGGGAACAGGAGATTCGACGTTTCGGGCACATGCCCTTCTTCAGGAATGAGCAGAGAGTGTTCAGCAGGAGAAGATAAAAGGTAGGGAGGAGGGACTTGGAGGAGGGGCGTTGGAAATGAGATAGGTGGAAAGAGGTCAAGGTGAAGGTGATAGGTCGGAGTAGGGTGGAGGCGGAGAGGTCAAGAAGAAGACTGCAGGTCAGGAAGGCGGTGCCGGGCTGGAGGGATTCGGCTGAGACAAGGTGGGGGAGGGGGGATGAAGAAACTGGTGAAGTCCAAGTTCATCCCCTGTGGTTGGAGGGTTCCCAGTCGGAAGATAAGACGCTCCTCCTCCGACCGTCGGGTTGTTGTGGTTTGGCGGTGGATGAGTCCAATGACCTGCATATCCTCGGTTGAGTGGGAGGGGGAGTTGAAATGCTGTGCTACAGGGTGGTTGGGTTGGTTCGTCCGGGTGGCCCAGAGGTGCTCTCTGAATCGCTCCGCAAGTAGGCGGCCTGTCTCCCCAATATCGAGGAGGCCACACCGGCTGCAGCGGATGCAGTAGATGATGTGGGTGGAGGTGCAGGTGAATCTGTGGCGGATATGGAAGTTTCCTTTGGGGCCTTGGAGAGAAGTGAGGGGGGATGTGTGGGCGCAAGTGTTGCACCTCCTGCGGTTGCAAGGGAAGGTGCCGGGAGTGGAGGTTGGGTCGGTGGGGGGTGTGGATCTGACAAGGGAGTCGCGGAGGGAGTGGTCTCTACGGAAAGCTGATAGAGGAGGGGAGGGAAATATATCCTTGGTGGTGGGGTCCGTTTGGAGGTGGCGGAAGTGACGGCGGATGATGCGCTGTACATGGAGATTGGTGGGTGGTAGGTGAGGACCAGTGGGGTTCTGTCCTGGTGGCGGTTGGAGGGGCGGGGCTCAAGGGCGGAGGAGCGGGAAGTGGAGGAGATGCGGTGGAGGGCATCGTCGATCACGTCGGGGGGGAAATTGCGGTCCTTGAAGAAGGAGGCCGTCTGTGTTGTGCGTATTTTGAACTGGTCCTCCTGGGAGCAGATGCGGCGGAGACGTAGGAATTGGGAGAATGGGATGGCGTTTTTACAGGGGGCGGGGTGGGAGGAGGTGTAGTCCAGGTAGCTGTGGGAGTCGGTCGGTTTGTAGTAGATGTCCGTGTTGATTCGGTCGTCTGAGCTAGAAACAGAAAGGTCTAGGAAGGGGAGGGAGGAGTCCGAGACTGTCCAGGTTAATTTGAGGTCGGGGTGGAAGGTGTTAGTGTAGTGGATGAACTGTTCAACCTCCTCGTGGGAGCACGAGGTAGCGCCGATACAGTCATCAATGTAGCGGAGGAAAAGATGGGGGGTGGGGCCAGTGTAGTTGCGGAAGATGGATTGTTCCACATACCCTACGAAGAGGCAGGCATAGCTGGGGCCCATGCGGGTGCCCATGGCTACTCCTTTTGTTTGGAGAAAGTGGGAGGATTGGAAAGAAAAGTTGTTCAGGGTGAGGACCAGTTCAGTCAGTCGAAGGAGGGTGTCGGTGGAAGGGTACTGGGTGGTACGGCGGGAAAGGAAGAAGCGGAGTGCTTTGAGTCCTTCGTGATGGGGGATGGAGGTGTACAGGGACTGGATGTCCATGGTGAAGATGAGGCGTTGGGGACCGGGGAAGCGGAAATCCTGGAGGAGGTGGAGGGCGTGGGTGGTGTCACGGACGTAGGTGGGGAGTTCTTGGACTAATGGGGACAGGACGGAGTCAAGGTATGCGGAGACGAGTTCGGTGGGGCAGGAGCAGGCTGAGACGATGGGTCGTCCGGGGCAGTCAGGTTTGTGGATTTTGGGCAGGAGGTAGAAACGGGCGGTTCGGGGTTGTGGTACTATGAGGTTGGAGGCGGTGGATGGGAGGTCCCCTGAGGTGATGAGGTTATGGATGGTCTGGGAGATGATGGTTTGGTGGTGGGGGGTGGGGTCATGGTCAAGGGGGCAGTAGGAGGAGGTATCTGCGAGCTGGCGTTTGGCCTCAGCGGTGTAGAGGTCGGTGCGCCAAACTACTACTGCGCCTCCCTTGTCAGCTGGTTTGATGGTGAGGTTGGGGTTGGAACGGAGGGAGTGGAGGGCTGTGCGTTCCGAGGGTGAGAGGTTGGAGTGGGTGGGAGGGGTGTGGGAGTTCAGGTAGCGATTAATATCGCGGCGGCAGTTTGCAATAAAGAGGTCGAGGGCAGGTAGGAGGCCAGCACGGGGTGTCCAGGTGGACGGGGTGTGTTGGAGGTGGGAGAAGGGGTCGTCAGAGGGTGGGTGAGGGTCTTGATTGAAAAAGAAGGCACGGAGGCGAAGGCGGCGGAAGAATCGTTCAATGTCACTCCGTGTATTGAATTCATTGACCCGAGAACGTGTGGGAACGAAGGTGAGACCCCTCCTGAGGACTGATCTCTCATCCTCAGAGAGGGGCAGGTCCGGAGGGATGGTGAACACACGGCAGGGCGGGGAGCTAGGACCTGGTGTGGGACTGGAGCTGGATGTGGGGGCGGGGTTAGGCCTGGAGGCGGGGACAGAGGTCGGCGGGGGGGCGGGGTTAGGCGCGGTGACGGGACTCGGCCGGGGGGCGGGGTTAGGCGCGGTGACGGAACTGGGCCGGGGGGCGGGGTTAGGCGCGGTGAGGGAACTCGGCCCGGGGGCGGGGTTAGGCGCGGTGACGGAACTCGGCCGGGGGGCGGGGTTAGGCGCGGTGACGGAACTCGGCCGGGGGGCGTGGTTAGGCGTGGTGACGGAACACGGCCGGGGGGCGGGGTTAGGCGTGGTGACGGAACGCGGCGGGGGGCGGAGACACATGCGGCGATGTCCAAATGCAGGTCGCTGACGTCACTGGGGGCGGAAGTAGCTGCGGCGACCACGGAGACAGAGTTTTTCCCCATACTCGCGGAGGTTTCCAATCTGTTGGCGATTGTCTTCATGACGATGGCAGAGCAGGTTGTCTGTGCGGCGATCCCGAAGGCGGTTGTTTGGGCCGCGATCATGAACGTTGCGAGGTCGGTGGGGGCGGAAGTGACGTCATCGTCTGCGGCGTCTGCGGCAATTGCCTGAGAGGGGTCACAGGGGATTTACCAGGATGGTTCAAGGAATGGGGGATTGTAGTCTCATGTTTTGGATATTCTTTTACATTAGTCATTGGTATGATATAGTTGCTGCTGATACATTGGGTAGATAATATCGATCTTCAATAGATGGACTCTCCTTCTCAACCTCTCCCCTTGCCTGGGCTGGGGTAACCTTCAGGTTTAACCACCACCAGACATCTCTCCCTAATGAGAGAGCAACCCTATGGTCTGGTAGGACATTACTGACTTTGCCTCTACACAGTGATGTCACTGTACCTCGGGGGTGGAGAGAGGGAATGCTGAAGGCGGTGGATGGGACACCACTCAGGCACAGTGCTTTGCCCTGGAGGATGTTCACGTTCTTTAACATTGCTGGGAGCTGCACTGATGCAGGCAAGTGGACACTATTCCAACACAACTCGGATGAGTACCTTATAGAGAGCAAACATACTTTGGGGAATCAGGGATTTGGGGAAACTGGGATTGAGGGGAGCTGTGACAGAGGGGTTTACAAAAGTTACCCGTTGTAATAATAATAAACCTTACACCCATCAGCTCATTATACAAGGATTACAGGACACATTGAAGGTGTGGGGAGAACTATTGAGAGAATGGGATGATTTCAAGGAGAACTTTTATGCAGTAAATGGGATTGAGCTGGAACACAATACTCACGCACAATGTGAATATCCAGGTCCTGATTAATCGAGTAATGCTGTCAGAGTTTGGCATTACAGTTACTGAGGTTACCATCTGAATGTCCACCTGTAGTATCCTCTAATACAAGTTATAAAATCTGTCACTGTCAGTTCAGGTTAGAAACTCACACCATCCCCCCCCTCCTGGCCCAGGATGACTGTCCACAATATCCCTTGTGGAGGTCAGCAGTTAGTTCAGGGGGAAATCTATGTGGGTTTCTATGAGTCTCCACCTTGGGACTTCATGTGACTGAACAGGGCAGATCTTTTTCACATGAGACAGAATGATCCAAAAGTCCGTGAGATGTGGAGATGAATAAGACATGGGGAGTGAAAGGCTCATGCAGCTTAATGGGCAAGTAGTCTCCATTCTGACCAATGGGCAGCAAGCTCCTCCCAGTCATCCCATAGAGTCTCATGAAAACAGAGCAACACCACACGCTTCCCACTGCCCAGGATTCCCAGTAAACGTTTAGAAGAATTGGAGGTGGGGGGATCTGTCGGAAAAGGCATAACTGTAAAGTTCGAAGAGGATTGTGAAGAGAGAGCGATGCACAGGAGAAAGGGGCAACAAGTTGCCAGATGGAGTATAATTTGGGAAAATGGGAAGTTGGTCATTTTGGATATAATAAAAGAACAGAGTTCTATTTGAATGGTGGAAACTGTAGAAAGCTGCACCACAAAGGGACCAGGGGTAATTGTGCAGGAAACACAGAAAGCTAGCAGATTCTGGGTCAGTCACGGAATCAAGGGTTCTGCTTTAGATTCGTCAAGTTTAAGGCAACACCGACACGGGTAAGGGGTTTCAGTGGCAATGGAGCTGGGGTGAGGTGGAGACAAGCAACATTTTAGAGATTGGAATTCCTGGTCTATGTGATTGTGTGGATGTCTGATCAGAAGGTCACCTTGGGGTCAGATATAACAGCAATATTGTGAAGAGTGTAGTTCTGCCTCAGATATTTCCCAGTGGGAGGGAGGGGCTCAGCAGTAAGGGAAAGTAATTTGTAATAGCAACTGAAGGCAATGGTTTTAACCATTACAATGTTTAATTGGAGAAAATTGCAGCCAATCGAGTAGTGGGAGCGTGGTAAGCAGTTTGATAACTGAGTAACAGTGGAGTAATGAAGAGGGATGGTGGGGAGGGAGAGTTGGGCAGTGTCAGTGTACATGTGAAACCAAAAACGGTGCTTTTCAACAATGTCACCTCCTGGCAGTATGTAGGTGAGAAAAAGGAGGGTCCAAGGATAGATCCTTAGATTCCCTAGAGTGTGCAAACAGTCCCTTCGGCCCAACAAGTCCACACCATCCAGACCCATTCCCCTACATTTACCCGTGATTAATGCACCTAACACTGCGGGCAATTTAGCATGGCCATTTCACCTAACCTGCACATCTTTGGACTGTTGGACGAAACCGGAGACCCGGAGGAAACCCACGCAGACAAGGGGAGAATGTGCAAACTCCACACAGACAGTCGCCTGAGTCTGGAATCGAACCTGGTTGCCTGATGCTGTGAGGCAGCAGTGCTCACCATTGAGCCACCGTGTTGGCCAACCCTTGAGGGACACCACTTGCAATGAATTCAGAAAGGAAATCAGAGAAGTTATCTCAGCTATAGAAGCTTCCATTGTCGAGGAGGGTCTGCCTACTGTGTCAGTCTGGGTGGAAATTAGGAACAGTAATGGAGCAGTCACCTCATTAGGGGTTTACTACAGCCCCCACCCACCCCCCCCCCCCCCCAACAGCAGCAGGGAGATTGAAGAAAGCATAGGTCAGCAAATTTTGGTAGAATGAATGTAATAGGGTTGTTGTAATGGGTGAATTTAACTTTACCAATATTGATTGGAACCTCCTTCGAGCAGATGGTTTGGAAGGAGCTATTTTTGTAAGGTGTTTCATGAGGGTTTCCTTACTCAGCACATTGAAGCGGCCGACGAGGGGAGAGGCAATTTTGATTTTGGTGCTCGGCCATGAGTCAGGGCAGGTGTCAGATCTTGCGGTGGGAGAGCATTTTGGTGATAGTGACCAAAACTGCCTCACATTCTACATAGCCATGGAGAAGGAGAGAAGCAAGCACATTGGGAGGATATTTAATTGGGGGAAAAGGAAACTATGATACTATCAGATGTGAGTTCAGAACCATGGACTAGGAGCAATTGCTCCATGGAAAGGCCACGACAGACATGTGGAGACGGTTTAAGGAACAGTTGTTGCGAGTGATGCAGAAATGTGTTCCTCTGAGACAGGCAAAACCTTGGATGACGAGAGCAGAGGAGTTTCTCGTCAAAAGAAAGAAGGCAGCTTACGTAAAGGAGAGGAAGCAAGGGTCTTGCTCAGCTCTAGAGGATTACAGGCAGGCGAGGAAGGTGCTCGAAAATGGCCTGAGGAGAGCCAGAAGGGGGCACGAAAAAGGCTTGACAGGAAGGATTAGGGAGAATCCAAAGACATTTTACACGGATGTGAGGAGTAAGACAATGATCAAAGAAAGAATAGGGCCGATCAGGGATAGCATAGGGAACTTGTGTGTAGAGTCTGAGGAGGTAGGGGAAGCCCTAAATGAGTTTTTTTGCTTCTGCCTTTACGAAAGAAAAGGACCTTGTAGTGAATGAAATCATTGAGGAGCAGGTAAGCATGCTGGAACGGATAGGGATTGAGGAAGCTGATGTGCTGAACATTTTGATAAACATTAAGATTGACAAGTCGCCAGGGCCAGACCAGATTTGTCCTCGACTGCTTTGGGAAGTGAGAAATATGATTGCTTCGCTGCTTGCGAAGATCCTTACATCCTCGCTCTCCATTGGAGTCGTACCTGAGGACTGGAGGGAGGCAAATGTAATTCCTTTCTTCAAGAAAGGAAATAGGGAAATCCCATGCAATTACAGTCCAGACATTCTCACGTCTGTCGTCTGTAAGGAGTTGGAAAGGATTCTGAGGGACAGATTTATGACCATCTGGAAGAGCATGGCTTGATTAAATGCAATCAACGCGGCTATGTGAGGGGCAGGTCATGCCTAACACACCTTACTGAGTTCTTTGAGGATGGTCCTAGGTAAGCTGGTAAGGGTCGAGCTATGGATGTTGCGTATGTGGACTTCAGTAAGGCATTTGATAAGGTTCCCCATGGTAGGCTCATTCAGAAGGTCAGGAGGAATGGGATACAGGGAAACTTAGCCGTTGGAATAGAGAATTGGCTGGCCAACAGAAGACAGTGAGTGGTAGTAGAAGGAAAATATTCTGCCTGGATGTCTGTGGTGAGTGGTGTTCCACAGGGCTCTGTCCTTGGGCCTCGACTGTTCGTAATTTTTATTAATGACTTGGATGAGGGGATTGAAGGATGGGTCAGCAAGTTTGCAGACAACACAAAGGTTGGAGATGTCGTTGACAGTATAGAGGACTGTTGTTGGCTGCAGAGGGACATTGACAGGATGCAGAGATGGGCTGAGAGGTGGCAGATGGAGTTCAACCTGGATAAATTCAGGTGATGCATTTTGGAAGGTCAAATTTGAAAGCTGAGTACAGGATAAAAGACAGGATTCTTAGCAATGTGGAGGAACAGAGGGATCTTGGTATGCAGGTACATAGATCCTTTAAAATGGCTACCCAAGTGGACAGGATTGTTAAGAAAGCATATGGTGTTTTGGTTTTCATTAACAGGAGGATTGAGTTTAAGAGTCGTGAGATCTTGATGCAGCTCTTTAAAACTTTGGTTAGAACGCACTTGGAATACTGTGTCCAGTTCTGGTCACCCTATTATAGGAAAGATGTGGATGCTTTGGAGAGGGTTCAGAGGAGGTTTACCAGGATGCTGCCTGGAATGGAGGGCATATCTAACAAAGAGAGGTTGACTGAGCTCGGACTTCTTTCAGTGGAAAAAAGAAGGAAGACAAAGGACCTAATTTAGGTGTACAAGGTAATGAGATGCATAGCTAGAGACTTTTTTCCCAGGGCAGAAATTGTTAATTCGAGGGCTCATAGTTTTAAGCTGTTTTCGGAAAGTATAGAGGGAATGTCAGAGGCGGGTTCTTTACACAGAGAGTTGCGAGAACATGGAATGCGTTGCACAAAGCAGTTGTGGAAGCAAGGTCATTGGGGACATTTAAGAGACTGCTGGACATGCATATGGTCACAGACATTTGAGGGTTCATACATTAGGTTCACCTTACATGAGGATCAATGGTCGGCACAACATCGTGGGCTGAAGGGCCTGTTCTGTGCTGTACTGTTCTATGTCCTATGTTCTATGTTCTATGAAGTGTATCTGTACTTTTCGACCTTCTGCACCCTGTACTGACAGATAGTGCTCCCTCAATACCTGAGAAACCATCGCCTCAGTATGTTTATTCCCAAAGCACCTCGACAGAACATTCATGCCCTCAACACCTCAGAAAGCAAACCTGTTGCCCCCTTTGGACCATGTTCATCCCCAAACCTGTTCTCACTGTGATGACCCACTGCCACCCCCAAGATTGGAGCCCAGGGCCCAGAACATTATTTGAGTCTCTGGATTGATTATACAATCCCTAAGATGTGGAAGCAGGTCATTCGGCCTATCAGGTTCACACTGACCCTCGGCATAGCATCCCACCCACCTTCTCTATCCCTGGATCCCTTCATTTCCTCTGGCTAATCCACCCAGCCTGCACATCCTTGGACAGTGGGTGGGAACTGGAGCACCCGGAGGCTGACACGGGGAGAATGTGCCAAATCCACACAGACAGTCGCCCGAGGCTGGAATCGAACCCAGGTGGGGTGAGGCAACACTGAGTCCCCGTGACCATCCCACCATCTCCTCTCCGTTGATGACCGTTTGATGTCTGTACCCGGGGAGTATCGAACTTGTCTAGCCTTTATTTAAGAAAGATTAGGGACAAGGGTAATGCCTCCACAAGCTCAAGATGCTTGATCCCCCTCGAAAAAATATTTATATCAATATCAAAAAGAGACTTTATTCACAAAAAAAAACGTTATGTACAAACATAGTCACTAAAGTTCGGTTCTGTACAGTCTTTACAACAAGTCTTTGCCATGACATTTATACTCCCCTTGGCTGATTAACTGAAATGTTAGGTCTGATCTGTTCCTTCTGAATTAACATCACAAAGATAAATTGAGAAGGATATTTGTGAAGTGCCTGTGTTCTGTATCTGTTCTCCCATGTACCCTGCCCTCCGAATACAATACCTTACAAAGCCTTAAACCTGTTTGTCAACTTTCAGCAGGAACAGCCTCAGGACATTGAACACAGACTGAATTACTCAGTGACGCTTGGATCAGGTCAAATTCTCAAGCAAACAGATGGCTGGGGAAATTCAGTAGCAATGGTGAAGAGAGAGGAACAATTCGCATTTCAAGTGACCCTTCCTCAAAACGGTCTGTTCTGAAGGAACTTTCCCGCAGAAATCACTGGATTTAAAGGTGAACTCTCTCTCTGTCTCTTTCTCCCTCTCCCTTCAGAGATGCTACCGGACATGCTTAGTTTCTTCAGCAATCTCTGCATTGATGGTTCAGGTTCCTAGCGCGTCCGCACAGATTGATTTTAGTGTTGAATTCTCAAGCTTGCTCTTTTTAAGGGATTGAATCCCTCTGCTGCAAAGGAGGATCAGTTACCACAGCTAACAGGATCGTGATGCCAACATTGTTGGCCCAATCTCTATCATGTCTGAAATTACCATGAAGCCCCAGCTCATCAACCTCGCCCCTCACCTGAAGTATGTGACCCACCAGGCCTCTCTCTCTGACAAGACAGCAGCTCTCGGGTCCTCCTGGTCTATAATAAATTCCCAACTTAAAAGGGCACTCCAGTAAGAGAGCTCTTTAGATGGTTCAGGTCAAAATCCTGGCGCTCCCACCCTAACATCACTGTGGGAGACCCAAGGACAGCAGCAGGAGAGTACAGCTCACCCCCACCTTCCAGGCAACTATTAGAGAGTGTGGTAATCACATGCAAGCCACATTTGAAAATAAGTTTTATAACAGGGTCACGATGGATGGTCACTAACTCTGTTTCTTTACCTGTATTGAAATCAGCGTAATGAAGAAGCTAAGGATGGGTTGAAAATGACAATAATAGCCTTTCGTAGGTTGGTGTTTGTTAGAGTTTGTATCGATAGTATGACTGGGCATGCAGGTAGCTGCCAGAGGAAGTGATGGGGGCTGGTATAATTGTGACACTTAAAAGGCATCAGGATGGGTATGTGAATAGGAAGGGTTTAGAGGGATATCAGCCAAGTGCTAGCTAAAGGAATGAAATAAGATGAGAATATCTGGTTGGTATGGACGAGTTGGACATGAGGGACTAGTTCCAAGCTGTGCACCTCTGTGACTCTGTGCCTCTGAATAGTCTATTACAGAGAGTTTCAGACAAAGATTGGTTTGTGTGTCTCTCTCAAGCTTCCTTAGAACCTGCAAACCCTATGTCTCCAAATTTCCACAAGACTATATGAAATAGAAAAAAAGAGGGTCAGTGCTGAAGGAGTGCTGCACTGTCAGATGGTCAGTGCTGAGGGCGTGCTGCACTGTCAGAGGGTCAGTACTGAGGGAGTGCAGCACTGTCGGAGGGTCAACACTGAGGGAGTGCCGCACTGTCAGAGGGTCAGTACTGAGGGAGTGCTGCACTGTCAGAGGGTCAACACTGAGGGAGTGATGCACTGTAAGAGGGTCAGTACTGAGGGAGTGCTGCACTGTCAGATGGTCAGTACTGAGGGAGTGCTGCACTGTCAGAGGGTCAGTACTGAGGGCTGCTGCACTGTCAGACGGTCAGTGCTGAGGGAGTGCTGCACTGTCAGGGGGTCAGTACTGAGGGAGTGCTGCACTGTCAGAGGGTCAGTTCTGAGGGCGTGCTGCACTATCAGAGGGTCAGTACGGAGGGAGGGCATCACTATCAGAGGATCAGTATGGAGGGAGTGCAGCATTGTCAGAGGATCAGAATGGAGGGAGTGCAGCATTGTCAGAGGATCAGTATGGAGGCAGTGCTGTATTGTCAGAGGATCAGTGTGGAGTGTAAGTACTGAGGGAGTGCTGTACTGTCAGAGGGTCAGTACTGAGGAAGTGCTGCACTGTCAGAGGGTCAGTACTGAGGGAGTGCTGCACTGTCAGAGGGTCAGTACTGAGGAAGTGCTGCACTGTCAGATGGTCAGAACTGAGGAAGTGCGGCACTGTCAGAGGGTCAGTACTGAGGGAGTGCGGCACTGTCAGAGTGTCAGTACTGCAGGAGTGCTGCACTGTCAGAGGGTCAGTACTGAGTGAGTCCTGCACTGTCAGAGGGTCAGTACTGCGGGAGTGCTGCACTGTCAGAGGATCAGTACTGAGGGAGAGGTGCATTATCAGAAGGTTAGTCCTGAGGCAGCAATACACTGTAAGACTGTCAGAACTAAAGGATCGCTGCACTGTCAAAGAGTGCACTGTCAGAGGGTCAGTACTGAGGGAGTGTTGCACAGTCAGAGGGTCAGTACTGAGGGAGTGCTGCACTGTCCGCGGGTCAGTACTGCGGGAGTGTTGCACTGTCAGAGGGTCAGTATTGAGGGAGTGTTGCACTGTCAGAGGGTCAGTACTGAGGGAGTGCTGCACTGTCAGAGGGTCAGTACTGAGGCTGTGCTGCACAGTTAGAGGGTCAGTACTGCCGGAGTGTTGCACTGTCAGAGGGTCAGTGCTGAGGGAGTGTTGCACTGTCATAGAGTGAGTACTGACGGAGTGCTGTTCTGTTAGAGGGTCAGTTATTCGGGAGTGTTGCACTGTTACAGGGGCAGTACTGAGGGAGTGCTGCACTGGCAGAGGGTCAGTACTGAGGGAGTGCCCCACTGTCAGTGGGTCAGTACTGAGGGAGTGCTGCACTGTCAGACGGTCAGTACTGCGGGAGTGTTGCACTGTCAGAGGGTCAGTACTGAGGGAGTGCTGAACAGTTACAGGGTCAGTACTGCGGGAGTGTTGCACTGTCAGAGGGTCAGTACTGAGGAGGTGCTGCACTGTTAGAGGGTCAGTACTGAGGGAGTGCTGCACGGTCAAAGTGTCAGTACTAAGGGAGTGGTGCATCCTCGGAGGGTTAGTACTGAGGGAGTACTACACTGTACGAATGTCAGTACCGCACTATCACACGATCGGTATCGGAGCAGTGCCACACTGTCAGATGGTCAGTACTGAGGAAGTGCTGCACTGTTAGAGGGTCAGTACTGCGGGAGTGCTGCACTGTCAGAGGGTCAGTACTGAGGGAGTGCCGCACTGTCAGATGATCAGTAATGCGGGAGTGCTGCACTGTCACAGGGTCAGTACTGAGGGAGTGCTGCACTGGCAGAGGGTCAGTACTGCGGGAGTGTTGCACTGTCAGAGAGTCAGTACTGAGGGAGTGCTGAACAGTTACAGGGTCAGTACTGCGGGAGCGTTGCACTGTCAGAGGGTCAGTACTGAGGGAGTGCTGCACTGTTAGAGGGTCAGTATTGCGGGAGTGCTGCACTGTCAGAGGGTCAATACTGAGGGAGTGCTGCACTGTCAGAGGGTCAGTAGTGAGGGAGTGCTGCACTGTCAGAGGGTCAGTACTGCGGGAGTGCTGCACTGTCAGAGGATCAGAAATGTGGGAGTGCCACACTGTCAGATGGTTAGTATGAAGGAGTGCTGCACTGTCAGAGGGTCAGTAGTGAGGGAGTGCCACACTGTCAGAAGGTTAGTACTGAGGGAGTGCTGCACAGTCAGAGGGTCAGTACTGAGGGAGTGCCACACTGTCAGAAGGTTAGTACTGAGGGAGTGCTGCACAGTCAGAGGGTCAGTATTGAGGGAGCGTTGCATTCTCATAGGGTTAGTACTGAGGGTGCAATACACTCTAAGACTGACAGAACTAAAGGATCGCTGCACTGTCAAATAGTGCACTGTCAGAGGGTCAGTACTGAGTGAGTGCTGCACTGTTAGAGGGTCAGTACTGCGGAAGTGCAGCACTGTCAGAGGGTCAGTACTGAGGGAGTGCTGCACTGTCAGAGGGTCAGTACTGAGGGAGTGCTGCACTGTCAGAGAGTCAGGACCGAATGGGTGCTGAACTGTTAGCGGGTCAGTACTGAGGGCTGCTGCGCTGTCAGAGAGTCAGTACTGAGAGAGCACCACACGGTCAGAGGCTCAGTCCAGAGGGAAAGCCTCACTATCAGAGGATCTGCACTGAGAGCACTGGACCATCAGAAGGTCAGTACTGAGGGAGTGCCTCATTGCCAGAGGGTCAGTACTGAGGGAGTGCTGCACTGTCAGAGGGTCAGTACTGAGGGAGTGCTACGCTGTCGGAGTGTCAGTACTGAGGGAGTGCCGCACTGTCAGACGGTCAGTCCTGAGGCAGTGCTGCACTGTCGGAGGGTTAGGACAGAGAGAGTGCTACACTGTCAGATAGACAGTACTGAGGCACTACTGGACTGTCAGAGGTGCAGGACCGTGGCAGAGGGTCAGTACTGAGGGAGTGATAGACTGTCAATGAGTCAGTACTGGGGCAATGCTGTACTGTCAGAGTGTCAGGTATGATGGAGTGCTCTACTGTCAGAGGTTTTGTCCTGAGATTGGGCCACACTGTCGGACGGTCAGTATAGGGCCACTTCCACACTGTCAGAGAGTCAGAACTGAGGGGGTGCATCACTATCAGAGGATCAGTATGGAGGGAGTGCAGCATTGTCAGAGAATCAGAATAGAGGGAGTGCAGCATTGTCAGAGTATTAGTATGGAGGCAGTGCTGTATTGTCAGATGATCAGTGTGGAGGGAGTGCAGCATTTTTAGAGGGTCAGTGTGGAGGGAGTGCAGCATTGTCAGAGGATCAGTGTGGAGGGTGTGGAGCATTGTCAGAGGGTTACTGTGGAGGGAGTGCAGCATTGTCAGAGAATCAGTGGAGAGGGAGTGCAGCATTGTCAGAGGAGCAGTATGGAGGGAGTGCAGCATTGCCAAAGAGTCAGTGTGGAGGGAGTGCAGCATTGTCAGAGGGTCAGTATGGAGGGAATGCAGCATTGTCAGACGATCAGTACGGAGGGAGTGCAGCATTGTCAGAGAGTCAGTGTGGAGGGAGTGCAGCATTGTCAGAGGGTTAGTATGGAGGAAGTGCAGCATTGTCAGAGGTCAGTGTGGAGGGAATGCAGCATTGTCAGAGGATCAGTGTGGAGGGACTGCAGCATTGTCAGAGGATCAGTATGGAGGGACAGCAGCATCGTCAGAGGATCAGTATGGAGGGAGTGCAGCATTGTCAGATGGTCAGTACTGAGAGAGTGCTGCACAGTCAGAGGGTCAGTAGTGAGGGGGTGTTGCACTGTCAGAGGGTCAGTACTGACGGAGTGTTGCACAGTTCGAGGGTCAGTACTGAGGGAGTGCTGCACTGTCAGAGGGTCAGTACTGAGGGAGTGCTGCACTGTCAGAGGGTCAGTAGTGAGAGAGAGCTGCACTGTCAGAGGATCCGTATTGAGCGAGTGCCGCACTGTCAGAGGGTCAGTATGCGGGATTGCTGCATGGTCAAAGTGTCAGTACGGAGGGAGTGGTGCATTCTCAGAGGGTTAGTACTGAGGGAGCACTACACTGTAAGAATGTCAGAACTAAAGGAGCGCTACACTGTCAAAGAGCTGTACTGCCAGATAATCAGGACTGAGGGTGTACCGCACTTTCACATGATCGTTATCGGGGCAGTGCCACACTGTCGGATGGTCAGAACTGAGGAAATTCTGCACTGTGTGAGCATCAGTACTGAGAGAGTGCCGCACTCTCAGACAGTCAGTACTGAGGGAGTGCTGCACTGTCAGAGGGTCAGTACTGAGGGAGTGCTGCACTGTCAGAGAGTCAGTACCGAATGGGTGCTGAACTGTTAGCGGGTCAGTACTGAGGGCTGCTGCGCTGTCAGAGAGTCAGTTCTGAGAGAGCACCACACGGTCAGAGGCTCAGTCCAGAGGGAAAGCATCACTATCAGAGGATCTGCACTGAGAGCACTGGACCATCAGAAGGTCAGAACTGAGGGAGTGCCTCATTGCCAGAGGGTCAGTACTGAGGGAGTGCTGCACTGTCAGAGGGTCAGTACTGAGGGAGTGCTACACTATCGGAGTGTCAGTACTGAGGGAGTGCCGCACTGTCAGACGGTCAGTACTGAGGCAGTGCTGCACTGTCAGAGGGTTAGGACAGAGAGAGTGCTACACTGTCAGATAGACAGTACTGAGGCACTACTGGACTGTCAGAGGTGCAGGACCGTGGCAGAGGGTCAGTACTGAGGGAGTGATAGACTGTCAATGAGTCAGTACTGGGGCAATGCTGTACTGTCAGAGTGTCAGGTATGATGGAGTGCTCTACTGTCAGAGGTTTTGACCTGAGATTGTGCCAGACTGTCTGTATAGGGCCAATTCCACACTGTCAGAGAGTCAGAACTGAGGGGGTGCATCACTATCAGAGGATCAGTATGGAGGGAGTGCAGCATTGTCAGAGGATCAGTATGGAGGCAGTGCTGTATTGTCAGAGAATCAGTGTGGAGGGAGTGCAGAATTTTTAGAGGGTCAGTGTGGAGGGAGTGCAGCATTGCCAGAGGATCAGTGTGGAGGGTGTGGAGCATTGTCAGAGGGTCACTGTAGAGGGAGTGCAGCATTGTCAGAGAATCAGTGTAGAGGGAGTGCAGCATTGTCAGAGGAGCAGTATGGAAGGAGTGCAGCATTGTCAAAGAGTCAGTGTGGAGGGAGTGCAGCATTGTCAGAGGGTCAGTATGGAGGGAGTGCAGCATTGTCAGACGATCAGTACGGAGGGAGTGCAGCATTGTCAGAGAATCAGTGTGGATGGAGTGCAGCATTGTCAGAGGGTTAGTTTGGAGGGAGTGCAGGATTGTCAGAGGTCAATGTGGAGGGAGTGCAGCATTGTCAGAGGATCAGTGTGGAGGGACTGCAGCATTGTCAGAGGATCAGTATGGAGGGACAGCAGCATTGTCAGAGGATCAGTATGGAGGGAGTGCAGCATTGTCAGAGCATCAGAGTGGAGTGACTGCAGCATTGTCAGAGGATCAGTATGCAGGGGGTGCAGCATTGTAAGAGGGTCAGTGTGGAGGGAGTGCAGCATTGTCAGAGGGTCAGTGTGGATGTGTGCAGCATTGTAAGAGGGTCAGTGTGGAAGGAGTGCAGCATTGTCAGAGGGTCAGTGTGGAGCGGGTGCAGCATTGTAAGAGGGTCAGTATGGAGGGAGTGCAGAATTGTCAGAGGTTCAGTGCGGATGGCGTGCAGCATTGGCAGAGGATCAGTGTTGAGGGAGTTCAGCATTGTCAGAGGATCAGTGTGGAGGGATTGCAGCATTGTCAGCGGGTCAGTGTGGAGGGAGTGCAGCATTGTCAGAGGGTCAGTGTGGATGGAGTGCAGCATTGTCAGAGGATCAGTGTGGAGGGAGTGTAGCATTGTCAGACGGTCAGTGTGGATGAGGTGCAAAATTGTCAGAGCGTCAGTGTGGAGGGTGTGCAGCAATGTCAGAGGGTCACTATGGAGGGAGTGCAGCATTGTCAGAGAATCAGTGTGGAGGGAGTGCAGCATTGTCAGAGGATCAGTGTGGAGGGTGTGGAACATTGTCGGAGGGTCACTGAGGAGGGAGTGCAGCATTGTCAGAGAATCAGTGTAGAGGGAGTGCAGCATTGTCAGAGGAGCAGTATGGAGGGAGTGCAGCATTGTCAGAAGGTCAGTATGGAGGGAGTGCAGCATTGTCAGACGATCAGTACGGAGGGAGTGCAGCATTGTCAGAGAGTCAGTGTGGAGGGAGTGCAGCATTGTCAGAGGGTTAGTATGCAGGGAGTGCAGCATTGTCAGAGGATCAGTGTGGAGGGATAGCAGCACTGTCAGAGGGTCAGTATGGAGGGAGTGCAGCATTGCCAGAGGATGATCGTGGAGGGAGTGCAGCATTGCCAGAGGATCAGTGTGGAGGGATAGCAGCACTGTCAGAGGGTCAGTATGGAGGGAGTGCAGCATTGCCAGAGGATGATCGTGGAGGGAGTGCAACATTGTCAGAGGGTCAGTGTGGAGGGTGCAGCATTGTAAGAGTGCCAGTGTGGAAGGAGTGCAGCATTGTCAGAGTGTCAGTGTGGAGCGGGTGCAGCATTGTCAGAGAATCAGTATGGCGGGATAGCAGCACTGTCAGAGTATCAGTATGGAGGGAGTGCAGCATTGCCAGAGGATGAGCGTGGAGGTAGTGCAGCATTGTCAGAGGATCAGAGTGGAGTGACTGCAGCATTGTCAGAGGATCAGTATGGAAGGGGTGCAGCATTGTAAGAGGGTCAGTGTGGAGGGAGTGCAGCATTGTCAGAGGGTCAGTGTGGAGGGTGCAGCATTGTATGAGGGTCAGTGTGGAAGGAGTGCAGCATTGTCAGAGTGTCAGTGTGGAGCGGGTGCAGCATTGTAAGAGGGTCAGTGTGGAGGGAGTGCAGCATTGACAGAGCTTCAGTGCGGATGGCATGCAGCATTGTCAGAAGATCAGTATGGAGGGAGTGCAGCATTGTCAGAGAGTCAGAGTGGAGGGAGTGCAGCATTGTCAGAGAGTCAGTGTGGAGGGAGTGCAGCATTGTCAGAGTGTCATTGTGGACGGAGTGCAGCATTGTCAGAGGGTCAGTGTGGATGGAGTTCAGCATTGTCAGAGGGTCAGTGTGGATGGAGTGCAGCATTGTCAGAGGATCAGTGTGGAGGGAGTGCAGCATTGTCAGAGCGTCAGTGTGGATGAGGTGCAAAATTGTCAGAGCGTCAGTGTGGAGGGTGTGCAGCATTGTCAGAGGGTCACTATGGAGGGAGTGCAGCATTGTCAGAGGATCAGTGTGGAGGGAGTGCAGCATTGTCAGAGGGTCAGTGTGGAGGGAGTGCAGCATTGTCAGAGGATCAGTGTGGAGGGTGTGGAACATTGTCAGAGGGTCACTGTGGAGGGAGTGCAGCATTGTCAGAGAATCAGTGTAGAGGGAGTGCAGCATTGTCAGAGGAGCAGTATGGAGGGAGTGCAGCATTGTCAGAAGGTCAGCATGGAGGGAGTGCAGCATTGTCAGAGAATCAGTGTCGAGGGAGTGCAGCATTGTCAGAGGAGCAGTATGGAGGGAGTGCAGCATTGTCAAAGAGTCAGTGTGGAGGGAGTGCAGCATTGTCAGAGGGTCTGTATGGAGGGAATGCAGCATTGTCAGACGATCAGTACGGAGGGAGTGCAGCATTGTCAGAGAGTCAGTGTGGAGGGAGTGCAGCATTGTCAGAGGGTTAGTATGGAGGAAGTGCAGCATTGTCAGAGGTCAGTGTGGAGGGAATGCAGCATTGTCAGAGGATCAGTGTGGAGGGACTGCAGCATTGTCAGAGGATCAGTATGGAGGGACAGCAGCATAGTCAGAGGATCAGTATGGAGGGAGTGCAGCATTGTCAGAGGGTCAGTACTGAGAGAGTGCTGCACAGTCAGAGGGTCAGTAGTGAGGGGGTGTTGCACTGTCAGAGGGTCAGTACTGACGGAGTGTTGCACAGTTCGAGGGTCAGTACTGAGGGAGTGCTGCACTGTCAGAGGGTCAGTAGTGAGAGAGAGCTGCACTGTCAGAGGATCCGTATTGAGCGAGTGCCGCACTGTCAGAGGGTCAGTATGCGGGATTGCTGCATGGTCAAAGTGTCAGTACGGAGGGAGTGGTGCATTCTCAGAGGGTTAGTACTGAGGGAGCACTACACTGTAAGAATGTCAGAACTAAAGGAGCGCTACACTGTCAAAGAGCTGTACTGCCAGATAATCAGGACTGAGGGTGTACCGCACTTTCACATGATCGGTATCGGGGCAGTGCCACACTGTCGGATGGTCAGAACTGAGGAAATTCTGCACTGTGTGAGCATCAGTACTGAGAGAGTGCCGCACTCTCAGACAGTCAGTACTGAGGGAGTGCTGCACTGTCAGAGGGTCAGTACTGAGGGAGTGCTGCACTGTCAGAGAGTCAGTACCGAATGGGTGCTGAACTGTTAGCGGGTCAGTACTGAGGGCTGCTGCGCTGTCAGAGAGTCAGTTCTGAGAGAGCACCACACGGTCAGAGGCTCAGTCCAGAGGGAAAGCATCACTATCAGAGGATCTGCACTGAGAGCACTGGACCATCAGAAGGTCAGAACTGAGGGAGTGCCTCATTGCCAGAGGGTCAGTACTGAGGGAGTGCTGCACTGTCAGAGGGTCAGTACTGAGGGAGTGCTACACTGTCGGAGTGTCAGTACTGAGGAAGTGCCGCACTGTCAGACGGTCAGTACTGAGGCAGTGCTGCACTGTCAGAGGGTTAGGACAGAGAGAGTGCTACACTGTCAGATACACAGTACTGAGGCACTACTGGACTGTCAGAGGTGCAGGACCGTGGCAGAGGGTCAGTACTGAGGGAGTGATAGACTGTCAATGAGTCAGTACTGGGGAAATGCTGTGCTGTCAGAGTGTCAGGTATGATGGAGTGCTCTACTGTCAGAGGTTTTGACCTGAGATTGGGCCAGACTGTCAGTATAGGGCCACTTCCACACTGTCAGAGAGTCAGAACTGAGGGGGTGCAACACTATCAGAGGATCAGTTTGGAGGGAGTGCAGCATTGTCAGAGGATCAGAATAGAGGGAGTGCAGCATTGTCAGAGGATCAGTGTGGAGGCAGTACTGTATTGTCAGAGAATCAGTGTGGAGGGAGTGCAGAATTTTTAGAGGGTCAGTGTGGAGTGAGTGCAGCATTGCCAGAGGATCAGTGTGGAGGGTGTGGAGCATTGTCAGAGGGTCACTGTAGAGGGAGTGCAGCATTGTCAGAGAATCAGTGTGGAGGGAGTGCAGCATTGTCAGAGGAGCAGTATGGAAGGAGTGCAGCATTGTCAAAGAGTCAGTGTGGAGGGAGTGCAGCATTGTCAGAGGGTCAGTATGGAGGGAGTGCAGCATTGTCAGACGATCAGTACGGAGGGAGTGCAGCATTGTCAGAGAATCAGTGTGGAGGGAGTGCAGCATTGTCAGAGAATCAGTGTGGAGGGAGTGCAGCATTGTCAGAGGGTTAGTTTGGAGGGAGTGCAGCATTGTCAGAGGTCAGTGTGGAGGGAGTGCAGCATTGTCAGAGGATCAGTGTGGAGGGACTGCAGCATTGTCAGAGGATCAGTATGGAGGGACAGCAGCATTGTCAGAGGATCAGTATGGAGGGAGTGCAGCATTGTCAGAGGATCAGAGTGGAGTGACTGCAGCATTGTCAGAGGATCATTTTCCAGGGGTGCAGAATTGTCAGAGCGTCAGTGTGGAGGGTGTGCAGCATTGTCAGAGGGTCACTATGGAGGGAGTGCAGCATTGTCAGAGGATCAGTGTGGAGGGAGTGCAGCATTGTCAGAGGGTCAGTGTGGAGGGAGTGCAGCATTGTCAGAGGATCAGTGTGGAGGGTGTGGAACATTGTCAGAGGGTCACTGTGGAGGGAGTGCAGCATTGTCAGAGAATCAGTGTAGAGGGAGTGCAGCATTGTCAGAGGAGCAGTATGGAGGGAGTGCAGCATTGTCAGAAGGTCAGCATGGAGGGAGTGCAGCATTGTCAGAGAATCAGTGTAGAGGGAGTGCAGCATTGTCAGAGGAGCAGTATGGAGGGAGTGCAGCATTGTCAAAGAGTCAGTGTGGAGGGAGTGCAGCATTGTCAGAGGGTCTGTATGGAGGGAATGCAGCATTGTCAGACGATCAGTACGGAGGGAGTGCAGCATTGTCAGAGAGTCAGTGTGGAGGGAGTGCAGCATTGTCAGAGGGTTAGTATGGAGGAAGTGCAGCATTGTCAGAGGTCAGTGTGGAGGGAATGCAGCATTGTCAGAGGATCAGTGTGGAGGGACTGCAGCATTGTCAGAGGATCAGTATGGAGGGACAGCAGCATAGTCAGAGGATCAGTATGGAGGGAGTGCAGCATTGTCAGAGGGTCAGTACTGAGAGAGTGCTGCACAGTCAGAGGGTCAGTAGTGAGGGGGTGTTGCACTGTCAGAGGGTCAGTACTGACGGAGTGTTGCACAGTTCGAGGGTCAGTACTGAGGGAGTGCTGCACTGTCAGAGGGTCAGTACTGAGGGAGTGCTGCACTGTCAGAGGGTCAGTAGTGAGAGAGAGCTGCACTGTCAGAGGATCCGTATTGAGCGAGTGCCGCACTGTCAGAGGGTCAGTATGCGGGATTGCTGCATGGTCAAAGTGTCAGTACGGAGGGAGTGGTGCATTCTCAGAGGGTTAGTACTGAGGGAGCACTACACTGTAAGAATGTCAGAACTAAAGGAGCGCTACACTGTCAAAGAGCTGTACTGCCAGATAATCAGGACTGAGGGTGTACCGCACTTTCACATGATCGGTATCGGGGCAGTGCCACACTGTCGGATGGTCAGAACTGAGGAAATTCTGCACTGTGTGAGCATCAGTACTGAGAGAGTGCCGCACTCTCAGACAGTCAGTACTGAGGGAGTGCTGCACTGTCAGAGGGTCAGTACTGAGGGAGTGCTGCACTGTCAGAGAGTCAGTACCGAATGGGTGCTGAACTGTTAGCGGGTCAGTACTGAGGGCTGCTGCGCTGTCAGAGAGTCAGTTCTGAGAGAGCACCACACGGTCAGAGGCTCAGTCCAGAGGGAAAGCATCACTATCAGAGGATCTGCACTGAGAGCACTGGACCATCAGAAGGTCAGAACTGAGGGAGTGCCTCATTGCCAGAGGGTCAGTACTGAGGGAGTGCTGCACTGTCAGAGGGTCAGTACTGAGGGAGTGCTACACTGTCGGAGTGTCAGTACTGAGGAAGTGCCGCACTGTCAGACGGTCAGTACTGAGGCAGTGCTGCACTGTCAGAGGGTTAGGACAGAGAGAGTGCTACACTGTCAGATACACAGTACTGAGGCACTACTGGACTGTCAGAGGTGCAGGACCGTGGCAGAGGGTCAGTACTGAGGGAGTGATAGACTGTCAATGAGTCAGTACTGGGGCAATGCTGTACTGTCAGAGTGTCAGGTATGATGGAGTGCTCTACTGTCAGAGGTTTTGACCTGAGATTGGGCCAGACTGTCAGTATAGGGCCACTTCCACACTGTCAGAGAGTCAGAACTGAGGGGGTGCATCACTATCAGAGGATCAGTTTGGAGGGAGTGCAGCATTGTCAGAGGATCAGAATAGAGGGAGTGCAGCATTGTCAGAGGATCAGTGTGGAGGCAGTACTGTATTGTCAGAGAATCAGTGTGGAGGGAGTGCAGAATTTTTAGAGGGTCAGTGTGGAGTGAGTGCAGCATTGCCAGAGGATCAGTGTGGAGGGTGTGGAGCATTGTCAGAGGGTCACTGTAGAGGGAGTGCAGCATTGTCAGAGAATCAGTGTAGAGGGAGTGCAGCATTGTCAGAGGAGCAGTATGGAAGGAGTGCAGCATTGTCAAAGAGTCAGTGTGGAGGGAGTGCAGCATTGTCAGAGGGTCAGTATGGAGGGAGTGCAGCATTGTCAGACGATCAGTACGGAGGGAGTGCAGCATTGTCAGAGAATCAGTGTGGAGGGACTGCAGCATTGTCAGAGGATCAGTATGGAGGGACAGCAGCATTGTCAGAGGATCAGTATGGAGGGAGTGCAGCATTGTCAGAGGATCAGAGTGGAGTGACTGCAGCATTGTCAGAGGATCAGTATGCAGGGGGTGCAGCATTGTAAGAGGGTCAGTGTGGAGGGAGTGCAGCATTGTCAGAGGGTCAGGGTGGATGTGTGCAGCATTGGCAGAGGATCAGTGTGGAGGGAGTGCAGCATTGTCAGAGGATCAGTGTGGAGCGATTGCAGCATTGTCAGAGGGTCAGTGTGGATGGAGTGCAGCATTGTCAGAGGGTCAGTGTGGATGGAGTGCAGCATTGTCAGAGGATCAGTGTGGAGGGAGTGTAGCATTGTCAGACGGTCAGTGTGGATGAGGTGCAAAATTGTCAGAGCGTCAGTGTGGAGGGTGTGCAGCAATGTCAGAGGGTCACTATGGTGGGAGGGCAGCATTGTCAGAGGATCAGTGTGGAGGGAGTGCAGCATTGTCAGAGGGTCAGTGTGGAGGGAGTGCAGCATTGTCAGCGGATCAGTGTGGACGGTGTGGAACATTGTCAGAGGGTCACTGTGGAGGGAGTGCAGCATTGTCAGAGAATCAGTGTAGAGGGAGTGCAGCATTGTCAGAGGAGCAGTATGGAGGGAGTGCAGCATTGTCAGAAGGTCAGTATGGAGGGAGTGCAGCATTGTCAGACGAACAGTACGGAGGGAATGCAGCATTGTCAGAGAGTCAGTGTGGAGGGAGAGCAGCATTGTCAGAGGGTTAGTATGGAGGGAGTGCAGCATTGTCAGAGGATCAGTGTGGAGGGATAGCAGCACTGTCAGAGGGTCAGTATGGAGGGAGTGCAGCATTGTCAGAGGGTCAGTGTGGAGGGAGTGCAGCATTGTCAGAGGATCAGAGTGGAGTGACTGCAGCATTGTCAGAGGATCAGTATGGAAGGGGTGCAGCATTGTAAGAGGGTCAGTGTGGAGGGAGTGCAGCATTGCCAGAGGATGATCGTGGAGGGAGTGCAGCATTGTCAGAGGATCAGTGTGGAGGGATAGCAGCACTGTCAGAGGGTCAGTATGGAGGGAGTGCAGCATTGCCAGAGGATGATCGTGGAGGGAGTGCAGCATTGTCAGAGGGTCAGTGTGGAGGGTGCAGCATTGTAAGAGTGCCAGTGTGGAAGGAGTGCAGCATTGTCAGAGTGTCAGTGTGGAGCGGGTGCAGCATTGTCAGAGAATCAGTGTGGAGGGAGTGCAGCATTGCCAGAGGATGAGTGTGGAGGTAGTGCAGCATTGTCAGAGGATCAGAGTGGAGTGACTGCAGCATTGTCAGAGGATCAGTATGGAATGGGTGCAGCATTGTAAGAGGGTCAGTGTGGAGGGAGTGCAGCATTGTCAGAGGGTCAGTGTGGAGGGTGCAGCATTGTATGAGGGTCAGTGTGGAAGGAGTGCAGCATTGTCAGAGTGTCAGTGTGGAGCGGGTGCAGCATTGTAAGAGGGTCAGTGTGGAGGGAGTGCAGCATTGTCAGAGCTTCAGTGCGGATGGCGTGCAGCATTGTCAGAAGATCAGTATGGAGGGAGTGCAGCATTGTCAGAGAGTCAGAGTGGAGGGAGTGCAGCATTGTCAGAGAGTCAGTGTGGAGGGAGTGCAGCATTGTCAGAGTGTCAGTGTGGACGGAGTGCAGCATTGTCAGACGGTCAGTGTGGATGAAGTTCAGCATTGTCAGAGGATCAGTGTGGAGGGATTGCAGCATTGTAAGAGGGTAAGTGTGGAGGTTTTGCAGCATTGTCAGAGTGTCAGTGTGGACGGAGTGCAGCATTGTCAGAGGATCAGTGTGGAGGGAGTGCAGCATTGTCAGTCGGTCAGTGTGGATGAGGTGCAAAATTGTCAGAGCGTCAGTGTGGAGGGTGTGCAGCATTGTCAGAGGGTCACTATGGAGGGAGTGCAGCATTGTCAGAGGATCAGTGTGGAGGGAGTGCAGCATTGTCAGAGGGTCAGTGTGGAGGGAGTGCAGCATTGTCAGAGGATCAGTGTGGAGGGTGTGGAACATTGTCAGAGGGTCACTGTGGAGGGAGTGCAGCATTGTCAGAGAATCACTGTAGAGGGAGTGCAGCATTGTCAGAGGAGCAGAATGGAGGGAGTGCAGCATTATCAGTAGGTCAGTATGGAGGGAGTGCAGCATTGTCAGACGATCTGTACGGAGGGAGTGCAGCATTGTCAGAGAGTCAGTGTGGAGGGAGTGCAGCATTGTCAGAGGGTTAGTATGGAGGGAGTGCAGCATTGCCAGAGGATGATCGTGGAAGGAGTGCAACATTGTCAGAGGGTCAGTATGGAGGGATAGCAGCACTGTCAGAGTATCAGTATGGAGGGAGTGCAGCATTGCCAGAGGATGATCGTGGAAGGAGTGCAGCATTGTCAGAGGGTCAGTGTAGAGGGTGCAGCATTGTAAGAGTGCCAGTGTGGAAGGAGTGCAGCATTGTCAGAGTGTCAGTGTGGAGCGGGTGCAGCATTGTCAGAGAATGAGTATGGCTGGATAGCAGCACTGTCAGAGTATCAGTATGGAGGGAGTGCAGCATTGCCAGAGGATCAGAGTGGAGTGACTGCAGCATTGTCAGAGGATCAGTATGGAAGGGGTGCAGCATTGTAAGAGGGTCAGTGTGGAGGGAGTGCAGCATTGTCAGAGGATCAGAGTGGAGTGACTGCAGCATTGTCAGAGGATCAGTATGGAAGGGGTGCAGCATTGTAAGAGGGTCAGTGTGGAGGGAGTGCAGCATTGTCAGAGGGTCAGTGTGGAGGGTGCAGCATTGTATGAGGGTCAGTGTGGAAGGAGTGCAGCATTGTCAGAGTGTCAGTGTGGAGCGGGTGCAGCATTGTAAGAGGGTCAGTGTGGAGGGAGTGCAGCATTGTCAGAGCTTCAGTGCGGATGGCGTGCAGCATTGTCAGAAGATCAGTATGGAGGGAGTGCAGCATTGTCAGAGAGTCAGAGTGGAGGGAGTGCAGCATTGTCAGAGGATCAGTGTGGAGGGAGTGCAGCATTGTCAGAGGGTCAGTGTGGACGGAGTGCAGCATTGACAGAGGGTCAGTGTGGATGGAGTGCAGCATTGTCAGAGGATCAGTGTGGAGGGAGTGCAGCATTGTCAGACGGTCAGTGTGGATGAGGTGCAAAATTGTCAGAGCGTCAGTGTGGAGGGTGTGCAGCATTGTCAGAGGTCAGTGTGGAGGGAGTGCAGCATTGTCAGAGGATCAGTGTGGAGGGAGTGCAGCATTGTCAGAGGGTCAGTGTGGAGGGAGAGCAGCATTGTCAGAGGATCAGTGTGGAGGGTGTGGAACATTGTCAGAGGGTCACTGGAGGGAGTGCAGCATTGTCAGAGAATCAGTGTAGAGGGAGTGCAGCATTGTCAGAGGAGCAGTATGGAGGGAGTGCAGCATTGTCAGAAGGTCAGTATGGAGGGAGTGCAGCATTGTCAGACGATCAGTACGGAGGGATTGCAGCATTGTCAGAGAGTCAGTGTGGAGGGAGTGCAGCATTGTCAGAGGGTTAGTATGGAGGGAGTGCAGCATTGTCAGAGGATCAGTGTGGAGGGATAGCAGCACTGTCAGAGGGTCAGTATGGAGGGAGTGCAGCATTGCCAGAGGATGATCGTGGAGGGAGTGCAGCATTGTCAGAGGGTCAGTGTGGAGGGTGCAGCATTGTAAGAGTGCCAGTGTGGAAGGAGTGCAGCATTGTCAGAGTGTCAGTGTGGAGCGGGTGCAGCATTGTCAGAGAATCAGTGTGGAGGGAGTGCAGCATTGCCAGAGGATGAGTGTGGAGGTAGTGCAGCATTGTCAGAGGATCAGAGTGGAGTGACTGCAGCATTGTCAGAGGATCAGTATGGAAGGAGTGCAGCATTGTAAGAGGGTCAGTGTGGAGGGAGTGCAGCATTGTCAGAGGGTCAGTGTGGAGGGTGCAGCATTGTATGAGGGTCAGTGTGGAAGGAGTGCAGCATTGTCAGAGTGTCAGTGTGGAGCGGGTGCAGCATTGTAAGAGGGTCAGTGTGGAGGGAGTGCAGCATTGTCAGAGCTTCAGTGCGGATGGCGTGCAGCATTGTCAGAAGATCAGTATGGAGGGAGTGCAGCATTGTTAGAGAGTCAGAGTGGAGGGAGTGCAGCATTGTCAGAGAGTCAGTGTGGAGGGAGTGCAGCATTGTCAGTGGGTCAGTATGGAGGGATTGCAGCATTGTCGGATGTCATTGTGGCGGGAGTGCAGCATTGTCAGTGTCAGTGTGGTGGGAGTGCAGCATTGTCAGAGGGTCAGTATGGAGGGAGTGCAGCATTGTCAGAGGTCAGTGTGGAGGGAGTGCAGCATTGTCAGAGAGTCAGTGTGGAGGGAGTGCAGCATTTTCAGTGGGTCAGTATGGAGGGAGTGCAGCGTTGTCAGAGGTCAGTGTGGAGGGAGTACAGCATTGTCAGAGGATCAGTATGGAGGGAGTGCAGCATTGCCAGAGGATGAGTGCTCAGGTAGTGCAGCATTGTCAGAGGATCAGAGTGGAGTGACTGCAGCATTGTCAGAGGATCAGTCTGGAAGGGGTGCAGCATTGTAAGAGGGTCAGTGTGGGGGGAGTGCAGCATTGTCAGAGGGTCAGTTTGGAGGGTGCAGCATTGTAAGAGGGTCAGTGTGGAGGGAGTGCAGCATTGTCAGAGCTTCAGTGCGGATGGCGTGGAGCATTGTCAGAAGATCAGTATGGAGGGAGTGCAGCATTGTCAGAGAGTCAGAGTGGAGGGAGTGCAGCATTGTCAGAGAGTCAGTGTGGAGGGAGTGCAGCATTGTCAGAGGGTCAGTATGGAGGGAGTGCAGCGTTGTTAGAGGTCAGTGTGGAGGGAGTGCAGCATTGTCAGAGGATCAGTATGGAGGGAGTGCAGCATTGTCGGATGTCATTGTGGCGGGAGTGCAGCATTGTCAGAGTTAGTGTGGTGGGAGTGCAGCATTGTCAGAGGGTCAGTATGGAGGGAGTGCAGCGTTGTTAGAGGTCAGTGTGGAGGGATTACAGCATTGTCAGAGGATCAGTATGGAGGGAGTGCAGCATTGCCAGAGGATGAGTGCTCAGGTAGTGCAGCATTGTCAGAGGATCAGAGTGGAGTGACTGCAGCATTGTCAGAGGATCAGTGTGGAAGGGGTGCAGCATTGTAAGAGGGTCAGTGTGGAAGGAGTGCAGTATTGTCAGAGTGTCAGTGTGGAGCGGGTGCAGCATTGTAAGAGGGTCAGTGTGGAGGGAGTGCTGCATTGTCAGAGCTTCAGTGCGGATTGCGTGCAGCATTGTCAGAAGATCAGTATGGAGGGAGTGCAGCATTGTCAGAGAGTCAGAGTGGAGGGAGTGCAGCATTGTCAGAGAGTCAGTGTGGAGGGAGTGCAGCATTGTCAGAGGGTCAGTATGGAGGGAGTGCAGCATTGTCGGATGTCATTGTGTCGGGAGTGCAGCATTGTCCGAGTCAGTGTGGTGGGAGTGCAGCATTGTCAGAGGGTCAGTATGGAGGGAGTGCAGCATTGTCAGAGGTCAGTGTGGAGGGAGTGCAGCATTGTCAGAGAGTCAGTGTGGAGGGAGTGCAGCATTTTCAGAGGGTCAGTATGGAGGGAGTGCAGCGTTGTCAGAGGTCAGTGTGGAGGGAGTACAGCATTGTCAGAGGATCAGTATGGAGGGAGTGCAGCATTGCCAGAGGATGAGTGCTCAGGTAGTGCAGCATTGTCAGAGGATCAGAGTGGAGTGACTGCAGCATTGTCAGAGGATCAGTATGGAAGTGGTGCAGCATTGTAAGAGGGTCAGTGTGGAGGGAGTGCAGCATTGTCAGAGGGTCAGTGTGGAGGGTGCAGCATTGTAAGAGAGTCAGTATGGAGGGAGTGCAGCATTGTCAGAGGTTCAGTGCGGATGGCGTGCAGCATTGGCAGAGGATTAGTGTGGAGGGAGTTCAGCATTGTCAGAGGATATGTGTGGAGGTGGTGCAGCATTGTCAGAGTGTCAGTGTGGAGGAAATGCAGCATTGTCAGAGGATCAATGTGGAGGGAGTGCAGCATTTTCAGAGGGTCAGTGCGGACGGAGTGCAGCATTGTCATAGGGTCAGTGTGGAGATGGTGCAGCATTTTCAGTGTGTCAGTGTGGAGGAAATGCAGCATTGTCAGAGGATCAGTATGGAGGGAGTGCAGCATTGTCAGACGGTCAGTGTAGAGGGAATGCAGGATTGTCAGAGGATCAGTATGGAGGCAGTGCTGCATTGTCAGAGGGTCAGGACGCATTGAGTTCAGCATTGTCAGAGGGTCAGTGTGGAGGGAGATCAACATTGTCAGACGATCAGTGTGGTGGGATTGCAGCATTGTCAGAGGGTCAGTGTGGACGGAGTGCTGCATTGTCAGAGGGTCATTGTGGAGGGAGTGCAGCATTGTCAGAGGATCAGTATGGAGGGACTGCAGCATTGTCAAAGGATCAGTATGGAGGGAGTGCAGCATTGTCAGAGCGTCAGTGTGGACGGAGTGCAGCATTGTCAGAGCGTCAGTGTGGAGGGAGTGCAGCATTGTCAGAGGGTCCGTGTGGCGGGAGTGCAGCATTGTCAGAGGGTCAGTACTGAGGGATTGCTGCATTGAAGAGCGGGTGAGTACTGATTGATCACCGCCCTGTCGGTCAGTCAGTAGTGAGGGACTCCTGCATTACCAGAGGGCCAGAGAGTGTGCTGCACTGTCAGAGGGTCAGTACTGAGGCACTGCTGGACTGTCAGAGTTGCAGGACCGAGGCAGAGGGTCAGTGCTGAGGGAGTGATACTGTTACTGAGTCGGTACTGAGGCAGTGCTGTACTGTCAGAGTGGCAGTTATGATTGAGTACTGTATGTCAGAGGTTTTGCTCTGAGATTGGGCCACACTGTCGGAGGGTCAGTATAGAGCCATTTCCACACTGTCAGAGAGTCAGTTCTGACCATCCGTCAGTATGGAGAGAGAGCTGCAATGTCAGAGGATCAGTGAAGAGGGAGTGCTGCATTGTCAGCTGATCAGCATGGAGGGAGTGCAGCATTGACAGAGGATCAGTATGGAGGGAGGGCAGGAGTGTTTGAGGGTCACTGTGGGGGGAGTGCAGCATTGTCAGAGGGTCAATATGAAAGAGGTGAAGCATTTTCAGAGAATCAGTATGGAGGGAGCGCAGCATTGTCAGGGGAGCAGTGTGGAGGGAGTGCAGCATTGTCAGGGGAGCAGTGTGGAGGGAGTGCAGCATTGTCAGAGGATCAGTGTGGAGGGAGTGTAGAATTCTCAGGGGATCAGTGTGGAGGGAGTGCAGCATTGTAAGAAGATCAGTGTGGAGGGAGTGCAGCATTGTCAGAGGGTAAAATTGGAGGAGCTGAAGCATTTTCAGAGAATCAGTATGGAGGGAGGGCAGCATTGTAAGAAGATCAGTGTGGAGGGAGTGCAGCATTGTCAGAGGGTCAGTGTGGAGGGAATGCAGCATTGTCAGAGAGTCAGTGTGGAGGGAGTGCAGCATTGTCAGAGGGTCAGTATGGATGGAGTGCAGCATTGTCAGAAGATCAGTATGGAGGGAGTGCAGCATTGTCAGAGGGTCAGTGTGGAGGGAGTGCTGCATTGTCAGAGGGTCAGTGTGGAGGGAGTGCAGCATTGTCAAAGGATCAGTATGGAGGGAGTGCAGCATTGTCAGAGGGTCTGTGTTTGGAGTGCAGCATTGTCAGCGGGTCAGTGTGGAGGGAGTGCAGCATTGTCAGCGGATCAGTGTGGATGGAGTGCAGCCTTGTCAGAGGGTCAGTGTGGAGGGGATGCAGCATTGTCAGAGGGTCAGTGTGGAGGGAGTGCAGCAGTGTCAGAAGTCTGTACTGAGGGACTGATGCATTGCCAGAGGGTGTGTACTGAGGGATCACCGCACTATCGGACAGTCAGTAGTGAGGGACTGCTGCATTACCAGAGGGCCATCTCTGAGGAGTACTACTCTGTCAGAGGGTCAGAACTGAGAGAGCAATACGTCCGTATTGAGGGAGCGCTACACAGTGAGAGTGTCAGTTCTGATTGAGTGCTATTTCAGAGGGTCAGGAGAGAGAGAGTGCTGCACTGTCAGAGTGCCAGTACCGAGCGGGTGCTGAACTGTTAGCGGGTCAGTGCTGAGGGCTGTGGCACTGTCAGAGAGTCAGTACTGAGGGAGCACCACACGGTCAGAGGTTCAGTCCAGAGGGCAAGCCTCAGTATCAGAGGATCTGCACTGAGAGCACTGCACCATTAGACGGTCAGTACTGAGGGAGTGCTGCAGTGTCAGAGGTTAAGTACCGAGAGAGTGCTACACTGTCAGATCGTCAGTACTGAGGCACTGCTGGACTGTCAGAGGTGCAGGACCGAGGCAGTGGGTCAATACTGAGGGAGTGGTACACTGTCATGGGTCAGTACTGAGGGAGAGCCACACTGTCAATGAGTCAGTACTGAGGCAGTGCTGTTCTGTCAGAGTGGCAGTTATGATTGAGTGCTGTATTGTCAGAAGTTTTGTCCTGAGATTGGGGCACACTGTCGGAGGGTCAGTATAGGGCCACTTCCACACTGTCAGATAGTCACTACTGAGGGAGTGCATCACTATCCGAGGATCAGTATGGAGAGAGAGCAGCATTGTCAGAGGAAAAGTGTGGAGGGAGTGCAGCATTGTCAGAGGATCAGTGTGGAGGGAGTGCAGCATTGTCAGAGGATCAGTATGGAGGCAGTGCAGCATTGATAGAGGATCTGTGTGGAAGGAGTGCAGCATTGTCAGAGGGTCAGTGTGGAGGGAGTGCAGCATTGTCAGAGGGTCAGTACTGAGGGAGTGCAGCATTGTCAGAGGGTCAGTATGGAGGGGATGCAGCATTGTCAGAGGGTAAATATGGAGGGAGTGAAACATTGTCAGAAATTCAGTATGGAGGAGTGCAGCATTGTCAGTGGATCAGTGTGGAGGGAGTGCAGCATTGTCAGAGGGTCAGTGTGGAGGGAGTGCAGCATTGTCAGCGGATCAGTGTGGAGGGAGTTCAGCATTGTCAGAGGATCATTGTGTTGGGAGTGCAGCATTGTCAGAGTGGCACTCGCTCAGTACTGACACTGACAGTGCAGCACTCCCTCAGTCCTGACCCTCTGACATTGCAGCATTCCCTCAGTGCTGAACGTCTGAGAGTGTGACACATCTCAGTACTGATCCTCTCACAGTACTGCACTCCTTCAGTACTGCCCCCCCCCCCGACAGTGTGGCACTCCCTCACTACTGACCCTTTTTGACAGTGCAGCACTCCCGCACTGCTGACCCTCTAACAGTGTGGCACTCCCTCAGTATAGACACTGAGAGTGCCAAACTACCTCAGTACTGACCCTCTGACATTGCAGAACTCCCTCAGTGTCGAACGTCTGATCGTGTGACACTTCTCAGTACTGATCCTCTCACAGTACAGCACTCCCTCAGTACCGACCCTCCGACATTGCAGCACTCCCTCAGTACTGACCCTCTAACATTGCAGGACTCCCTCAGTGCTGAATGTCTGATAGTGTGACACTTCTCAGTACTGATTCTCTGACAGTACAGCGCTCCTTCAGTACGGGCCCACTGACAGACTGACACTCCCTCAGTATTGATCCTCTGACAGTGTGGCACTCCCTCAGTACTGACACTCTGACAGTGCGGCACGGTGGCACAGTGGTTAGCACTGCTGCCTCACAGCGCCGGAGACCCGGGTTCAGTTCCCGCCTCAGGCGACTGACTGTGTGGAGTTTGCACGTTCTCCCCGTGTTTGCGTGGGTTTCCTCCGGGTGCTCCGGTTTCCTCCCACAGTCCAAAGATGTGCAGGTCAGGTGAATTGGTCATGCTAAATTGTCCGTAGTGTTCGGTAAGGCGTAAATGTAAGGGTATGGGTGGGTTGCGCTTCGGCGGGTCGGTGTGGATTTGTTAGGCCGAAGGGCCTGTTTCCACACTGTAAGTAATCTAATCTAATCAGTAATCTAATCTAAGCACTCCCTCATTCCTGACACTTAGACGTTGCAGCACTCCCTCAGTGCTAACCCTCTGACAGTGTGGCACTCCCTCAATACTGACACTCACAGTGCAGCACTCCCGATGACAGTACAGAGCTCCTTCTGTCCTGACCCTCTGACAGTGTGGCACTCCCTCAGTACTGACCATCTGACAGTGCAGCACTCCCTCAGTGCTGAACCTCTCATAGTGTTACACTCCTTAGTACTGATCCTCTGACAGTGTGGAACTCCCTCAGTACTGAAACTCTGACAGTGCACCATTCCCTCAGTGCTGATCCTCAGACATTCCAGCACTCCCTCAGTGCTGAACCTCTCATAGTGTGACACTCCTCAGTACTGATACTCTGAGAGTGCGGCAGTCCCTCAGCGCTCCTTCAGTACTGACCCTCTGGCAGTGTGGCACTCCCTCAGTACGGACCCTCTGACATTGCAGCACTCCCTCAGTGCTGAACCTCTGATAGTGTGACACTTCTCAGTACTGATCCTCTGACAGTACTGCACTCCCTCAGTACCGACCCTCCGACATTGCATCATTCCCTCAGTACTGACCCTCTGACAGTACAGCGCTCCTTCAGTACTGACCCTCTGATACCATGACACTCCCTCAGTGCTGACACTCTTACAGTGTGGCACTCCCTCAGTACTGACACTTACAGTGCAGCACTCCCTCAGTAAGAACCCTCTGACAGTGCAGCACTCCCTCAGTACTGACCCTCTGACAGTGTGACACTCCCTTAGTACTGATCCTCTGACAGTGTGGCACTTCCTCAGTTCTGACACTCTGACAGTGCAGCACTCCCTCATTCCTGACGATTTGACACTGCAGCACTCCCTCAGTACTGACCCTCCGACAATGCAACATTCCCTCAGTACTGACCCTCTGACAGTACAGCGCTCCTTCAGTACTGACGCTCTGACAGTGTGGCACTCCCTCAGGACTGACCCTCTGACAGTGCACCACATCCGCAGTGCTGAACTTCTCATAGATTGACACACCTCAGTACTGATCATTTGACAATGTGGCACTCCCTCAGTACTGACCATCTGACAGTGCAGCACTCCCTCAGTGCTGAACCTCTCATAGTGTTACACTCCTTAGTACTGATCCTCTGACAGTGTGGAACTCCCTCAGTACTGAAACTCTGACAGTGCACCATTCCCTCAGTGCTGATCCTCAGACATTCCAGCACTCCCTCAGTGCTGAACCTCTCATAGTGTGACACTCCTCAGTACTGATACTCTGAGAGTGCGGCAGTCCCTCAGCGCTCCTTCAGTACTGACCCTCTGGCAGTGTGGCACTCCCTCAGTACGGACCCTCTGACATTGCAGCACTCCCTCAGTGCTGAACCTCTGATAGTGTGACACTTCTCAGTACTGATCCTCTGACAGTACTGCACTCCCTCAGTACCGACCCTCCGACATTGCATCATTCCCTCAGTACTGACCCTCTGACAGTACAGCGCTCCTTCAGTACTGACCCTCTGATACCATGACACTCCCTCAGTGCTGACACTCTTACAGTGTGGCACTCCCTCAGTACTGACACTTACAGTGCAGCACTCCCTCAGTAAGAACCCTCTGACAGTGCAGCACTCCCTCAGTACTGACCCTCTGACAGTGTGACACTCCCTTAGTACTGATCCTCTGACAGTGTGGCACTTCCTCAGTTCTGACACTCTGACAGTGCAGCACTCCCTCATTCCTGACGATTTGACACTGCAGCACTCCCTCAGTACTGACCCTCCGACAATGCAACATTCCCTCAGTACTGACCCTCTGACAGTACAGCGCTCCTTCAGTACTGACGCTCTGACAGTGTGGCACTCCCTCAGGACTGACCCTCTGACAGTGCACCACATCCGCAGTGCTGAACTTCTCATAGATTGACACACCTCAGTACTGATCATTTGACAATGTGGCACTCCCTCAGTACTGACACTGACAGTGCCACAGTAACTCAGTAATGACACTTTAACATTGCAGAACTCCCTCAGTGCTGCCCTTCTGACATTGCAACACTCCCTCAGTTCTGCAAGGGCGGCAGTTCCTCAGTACTGACCCTCTGACACTGTTGCACACCCGCAGTACTGACCCTCTGACAGTGCAGCACTCCGTCAGTACTGACACTCTGATATTGCAGCACTCCCTCAGTACTGACTCTCTGATAGTGCAGGCTTCCCTCAGAACAGACCCTCCGACAGTGTAACACTCCCTCATTACTGACCCTCTGACAGTGTGGCACTCCCTCAGTGCTGACCCTCTGATAGTGTAACAATTCCTATGTACAGATACTCTGACATTGCAGCACACCCTCAGTACTGACGCTCTGACATTGTGACAATCCCTCAGTACTGACACTAAGAGTGCAGCACTTCCGCAGTGACCCTTTGGCAGCGTAGCACTCGCTCAGCACCGACTATTTGGCAGTGTAGAACTCCTCAGCACTGACAGTCTGACAGTGTAACACTCCCTCAGTACTGATCATCTGACAGTGCAGCACACCCGCAGTACTGACCCTCTGACAGTGCAGCACTCCCTCAGTACTGACCCTCTGACAGTGTGGCAGTCCCTCAGTACTGACACTCTGACAGTGCAGCACTCCCTCAGTACTGACCCTATGACAGTATGGCACATCCTCAGTCCTGACACTCTGACAGTGTAGCACTCCCTCAGTACGAACCTCCGACAGTGCAGCACTCCCTCAGTCCTCACCATCTGAACGTGTGACACTCCCGCAGTACAAACCATCTGACATTGCACCAATCCCTCAGTGCTGACACTCTGAGAGTGCAGCACATCCTCAGTACTGATCGTATGACATTGCAGCACTCCAATAGTAATGACTCTCTGACAGTGCAGCACTCCCTCATTACTGACCCCTTGACATTACAACACTCCCTCAGTACTGATCCTTTGACAGTACAGAGCTCCCTCAGTGCTGACCCTCTGACATTGCAGCACTCCCTCAGTACTGACCCTCGAACAGTGTGACACTCCCTCATTTCTGACCCTTTGACACTGCAGCACTCCCTCATTACTGACCCTCCGACATTGCAGCATTCCCTCAGTACTGACCCTCTATCAGTACAGCGCTCCTTCAGTACTGACCCTCTGACAGTGTGGCACTCCCTTAGTGCTGACCCTCTGATATGGCAGCACTCTCTCAGTGCTGAACGTCTGATAGTGCGACACATCTCAGTACTGATCCTCTGAACGTACTGCACTCCCTCAGTACCGACCCTCCGACATTGCATCTGTCCCTCAGTACTGACCCTCTGACAGTACAGCGCTCCTTCAGTACTGACCGTCTGATAGTGTGACACTCCCTCAGTGCTGACCCTCTGACAGTGTGGCACTCCCTCAGTACTGACCATCTGACAGTGCAGCACTCCCTCAGTGTTGAACCTCTCATAGTGTTACACTCCTTAGTATTGATCCTCTGATAGTGCAGCATTCCCTCAGTGCTGATCCTCAGACATTCCAGCACTCCCTCAGTGCTGAACCTCTCATAGGGTGACACTCCCCAGCACTGATACTCTGACAGTGCGGCAGTCCCTCAGTACTGATACTCTGACAGTGCTCAGTCCCTCAGTACTCACCGTCTGGCAGTCCAGCACTCCCTCAGTACTGACCCTCGAACAGTGTGACTATCCCTCATTACTGACCATTTGACACTGCAGTCATCTCTCAGTACTGACCCTCTGAAATTGCAGCACTCCCTCAGTGCTGAACCTCTAATAGTGTGACACTTCTCAGTACTGATCCTCTGACAGTACTGCACTCCCTCAGTACTCATCCTCCGACATTGCAACATTCCCTCAGTACTGACCCTCTGAAAGTACAGCCCTCCTTAAGTACTGACCCTCTGACAGTGCACCACACCCGCAGTGCTGAACTTCTCATAGTATGACAGTCCTCAGTACTGATCCTCTGACAATGCAGCACTCCCTCGGTACTGACCCTCTAACAGTGTGGCACTCCCTCAGTATTGACACTGACGGTGCCACACTACCTCAGTACTGACCCTCTGACATTGCAGCACTCCCTCAGTGCTGAACGTCTGACAGTGTGACACTTCTCAGTACTGACCCTCTGACAGAACAGCGCTTCTTCAGTACTGACCCTCTGATAGCATGACACTCCCTCAGTGCTGACACTCTGACAGTGTGGCACTCCCTCAGTACTGACACTTACAGTGCAGCACTCCCTCAGTAATAACCCTCTGATATTGCAGCACTCCCTCACTGATGAACGTCTGATAGTGTGACACTTCTCAGTACTGATCCTCTGACAGAACAGCGCTCCTTCAGTACTGACCCTCTGACAGTGTGACACTCACTCAGTACTGATCCTCTGACAGTGTGGCATTTCCTCAGTACTGACACTCTGACAGTGCAGCAC
This sequence comes from Chiloscyllium plagiosum, assembly GCF_037043375.1. Taxonomy (NCBI): domain Eukaryota; kingdom Metazoa; phylum Chordata; class Chondrichthyes; order Orectolobiformes; family Hemiscylliidae; genus Chiloscyllium; species Chiloscyllium plagiosum. Next base: position 713,752 of record NW_028270297.1, on the reverse strand, counting down.
TCCCTCATTCCTGACGATTTAAAATTCCAGCACTCCCTCAGTGCTGACCCTCGAACAGTGTGACACTCCCTCATTACTGACCTTTTGACACTGCAGCACTCCCTCAGTACTGACCCTCTGACATTGCAGTACTCCCTCTGTGCTGAACCTCTGATAGTGTGACACTTCTCAGTACTGATCCTCTGACAGTACTGCACTCCCTCAGTACTGACCCTCCGACAATGCAACATTCCCTCAGTACTGACCCTCTGACAGTACAGCGCTCCTTCAGTACTGACCCTCTGACAGTACAGCGCTCCTTCAGTACTGACCCTCTGACAGTGCAGCACTCCCTCAGTACTGACCCTCTGACAGTGCACCACATCCGCAGTGCTGAATTTCTCATAGTTTGACACACCTCAGTACTGATCCTTTGACAGTGTGGCACTCCCTCAGTACTGACACTGACAGTGCCACAGTACCTCAGTAATGACACTTTAACATTGCAGCACTCCCTCAGTCCTGACCCTCTGACATTGCAGCACTCCCTCAGTGCTGACCACCTGACAGTGCGGCAGTTCCTTAGTCCTGACCCTCTGACACTGTTGCACATCCGCAGTACTGACCCTCTGACAGAGCAGCCTTCCCTCAGAACAGACCCTCCGACAGTGTAACACTCCCTCAGTACTGACTTTCTGATAGTGCAGCCTTCCCTTAGAACTGACCCTCCGACAGTGTAACACTCCCTCAGTACTGACCCTCTGACAGTGTGGCACTCCCTCAGTGCAGACACACTGACAGTGCAGCACTCCCGCAGGACAGACTCTCTGACATTGCAGCACTCCCTCAGTGCTGACCCTCTGATAGTGTAACACTTCCTATGTACTGATACTCTGACATTGCAGCACACCCTCAGTACTGACCCTCTGACATTGTGACAATCCCTCAGTACTGACACTAAGAGTGCAGCACTTCCGCAGTGACCTTTTGGCAGCGTAGCATTCGCTCAGCACCGACTATTTGGCAGTGTAGAACTCCTTCAGCACTGACAGTCTGACAGTGTAACACTCCCTCAATACTGATCCTCTGACAGTGCAGCACACCCGCAGTACTGACACTCTGACAGTGCAGCACTCCCTCAGTACTGACCCTCTGACAGTGCGGCAGTCCCTCAGTACTGACACTCTGACAGTGCAGCACCCCATCAATACTGAGCTTCTGAAAGTGCGGCACACCCTCAGTACTGACACTCTGACAGTGCAGCACTCCCTCAGTACGAACCTCCGACAATGCAGCACTCCCTCAGTCCTCACCATCTGAAAGTGTGAAACTCCCGCAGTACACACCATCTGACATTGCACCAATCCCTCAGTGCTGACACTCTGAGAGTGCAGCACATCCTCAGTACTGACCCTATGACATTGCAGCACTCCAATAGTAATGACTCTCTGACAGTGCAGCACTCCCTCATTACTGACCCCTTGACATTGCAACACTCCCTCAGTACTGATCCTTTGACAGTACAGAGCTCCCTCAGTGCTGACCCTCTGACATAGCAGCACTCCCTCAGTACTGACCCTCGAACAGTGTGACACTCCCTCATTACTGACACTTTGACACTGCAGCACTCCCTCAGTACCGACCCTCTGACATTGCATCATTCCCTCAGTACTGAACCTCTGACAGTACAGCGCTCATTCAGTACTGACCCTCTGATAGTGTGACACTCCCTTAGTGCTGACCCTCTGACAGTGTGGCACTCCCTCAGGACTGACACTGACAGTGCAGCACTCCCTCAGTACTGACCCTCTGACATTGCAGCACTCCCTCAGTGCTGAACATCTGATAGTGTGACACTTCTCAGTACTGATCCTCTGACAGGACAGCGCTCCTTCAGTACAGACCCTCTGACAGTGTGACACTCTGTCACTACTGATCCTCTGACAGTGTGGCACTCCCTCAGTACTGATCCTTTGACAGTACAGAGCGCCCTCAGTGCTGACCCTCTGACATTGCAGCACTCCCTCAGTACCGACCCTCTGACATTGCATCATTCCCTCAGTACTGAACCTCTGACAGTACAGCGCTCATTCAGTACTGACCCTCTGATAGTGTGACACTCCCTCAGTACTGACCCTCTGACATTGCAGCACTCCCTCAGTGGTGATCATCTGATAGTGTGACACTTCTCAGTACTGATCCTCTGACAGGACAGCGCTCCTTCAGTACAGACCCTCTGACAGTGTGACACTCTGTCACTACTGATCCTCTGACAGTGTGGCACTCCCTCAGTACTGACACTCTGACAGTGCAACACTCCCTCATTCCTGACGATTTGACATTGCAGCACTCCCTCAGTGCTGACCCTCTGACAGTGCAGCACTCCCTCATTTCCTGACTCTTTGACATTGCAGCACTCCCTCAGTGCTGACCCTCTGACAGTGTTGCACTCCCTTAATACTGACACTGACGGTGCAGCACTCCCTCAGTAATGACCCTATGACAATGCAGCGCTTCTTCAGTGCTGAACCTCTGACAGTGCAGCACTCCCTCAGTGCCGTACCTCTCATAGTGTTACACTCCTCAGTACTGACACTCTGACAGTGCCGCGCTCCCTCAGTACTGACCCTCTGATAGGGCAGCACTCCCTCAGTCCTGACCCTCTGACAGTGTGGCACTCCCTCAATACTGACACTGACGGTGCAGCACTCCCTCAGTAATGACCCTATGACAATGCAGCGCTTCTTCAGTACTGAACCTCTGACAGTGCAGCACTCCCTCAGTGCCGAACCTCTCATAGTGTTACACTCCTCAGTACTGACACTCTGACAGTGCCGCGCTCCCTCAGTACTGAACCACTGATAGGGCAGCACTCCCTCAGTGCTGACCCTCAGACAGTGCAGCACTCCCTCAGTGCTGAACCTCTCATAGTGTGACACTCCTCAGTACTGATTCTCTGACAGTGCGGCAGTCCCTCAGTACTGACACTCGAACAGTGTGGCACTGCCCTCAGTATTGACACTGACAGTGACACACTCCCTCCGTAATGACCCTCTGACATTGCTGCACTCCCTCACTACTGACCCTCTGATACTTTGACACTCCTCAGTACTGATCCCCTGACAGTGTGTCACTCCCTCAGTACTGACACTGACAGTGACACACTACCTCAGTAATGACCCTCTGACATTGCTGCACTCCCTCACTGCTGACCCTCTGATAGTTTGACACACCTCAGTATTGACCCTCTGACAATGTGGCACACCGGCAGTACTGACCCTTTGACATTGCAGCACTCCGTCAGTACTGACACTCTGATAATGCAACACTCCCTCAGTACTGACTTTCTGATAGTGCATCATTCCCTCAGAACAGACCCTCTGACAGTGTGGCACTCCCTCAGTACAGACACTCTGACAGTGCAGCACTCCCGCAGGACTGACTCTCTGACATTGCAGCACTCCCTCAGTGCTGACCCTCTGATAGTGTAACACTTCCTATGTACAGATACTCTAACATTGCAGCACACCCTCAGTACTGACGCGCTGACATTGTGACAATCCCTCAGTACTGACACTGAGAGTGCAGCACTCCCGCAGTGACCCTTTGGCAGCGTAGCATTCGCTCAGCACCGACTATTTGGCCGTGTAGAACTCCTTCAGCACTGACAGTCTGACAGTGTAACACTCCCTCAATACTGATCCTCTGACAGCGCAGCACACCCGCAGTACTGACCCTCTGACAGTGCAGCACTCCCTCAGTACTGACCCTCTGACAGTGTGGCAGTCCCTCAGTACTGACACTCTGACAGTGCAGCACTCCATCAATACTGAGCTTCTGAAAGTGCGGCACACCCTCAGTACTGACACTCTGACAGTGCAGCACTCCCTCAGTACGAACCTCCGACAATGCAGCACTCCCTCAGTCCTCACCATCTGAAAGTGTGACACTCCCGCAGTACAAACCATCTGACATTGCACCAATCCCTCAGTGCTGACACTCTGAGAATGCAGCACATCCTCAGTACTGACCCTATGACATTGCAGCACTCCAATAGTAATGACTCTCTGACAGTGCAGCACTCCCTCATTACTGACCCCTTGACATTGCATCACTCCCTCAGTACTGATCCTTTGACAGTACAGAGCTCCCTCAGTGCTGACCCTCTGACATAGCAGCACTCCCTCAGTACTGACCCTCGAACAGTGTGACACTCCCTCATTACTGACCCTTTGACACTGCAGCACTCCCTCAGTACCGACCCTCTGACATTGCATCATTCCCTCAGTACTGAACCTCTGACAGTACAGCGCTCATTCAGTACTGACCCTCTGATAGTGTGACACTCCCTCAGTGCTGACCCTCTGACAGTGTGGCACTCCCTCAGGACTGACACTGACATTGCAGCACTCCCTCAGTACTGACCCTCTGACATTGCAGCACTCCCTCAGTGCTGAACATCTGATAGTGTGACACTTCTCAGTACTGATCCTCTGACAGGACAGCGCTCCTTCAGTACAGACCCTCTGACAGTGTGACACTCTGTCACTACTGATCCTCTGACAGTGTGGCACTCCCTCAGTACTGACACTCTGACAGTGCAACACTCCCTCATTCCTGACGATTTGACATTGCAGCACTCCCTCAGTGCTGACCCTCTGACAGTGCAGCACTCCCTCATTTCCTGACTCTTTGACATTGCAGCACTCCCTCAGTGCTGACCCTCTGACAGTGTTGCACTCCCTTAATACTGACACTGACGGTGCAGCACTCCCTCAGTAATGACCCTATGACAATGCAGCGCTTGTTCAGTGCTGAACCTCTGACAGTGCAGCACTCCCTCAGTGCCGTACCTCTCATAGTGTTACACTCCTCAGTACTGACACTCTGACAGTGCCGCGCTCCCTCAGTACTGACCCTCTGATAGGGCAGCACTCCCTCAGTCCTGACCCTCTGACAGTGTGGCACTCCCTCAATACTGACACTGACGGTGCAGCACTCCCTCAGTAATGACCCTATGACAATGCAGCGCTTCTTCAGTACTGAACCTCTGACAGTGCAGCACTCCCTCAGTGCCGAACCTCTCATAGTGTTACACTCCTCAGTACTGACACTCTGACAGTGCCGCGCTCCCTCAGTACTGAACCACTGATAGGGCAGCACTCCCTCAGTGCTGACCCTCAGACAGTGCAGCACTCCCTCAGTGCTGAACCTCTCATAGTGTGACACTCCTCAGTACTGATTCTCTGACAGTGCGGCAGTCCCTCAGTACTGACACTCGAACAGTGTGGCACTGCCCTCAGTATTGACACTGACAGTGACACACTACCTCCGTAATGACCCTCTGACATTGCTGCACTCCCTCACTACTGACCCTCTGATAGTTTGACACACCTCAGTATTGACCCTCTGACAATGTGGCACACCCGCAGTACTGACCCTTTGACAGTGCAGCACTCCGTCAGTACTGACACTCTGATAATGCAACACTCCCTCAGTACTGACTTTCTGATAGTGCATCATTCCCTCAGAACAGACCCTCCGACAGTGTGGCACTCCCTCAGTACAGACACTCTGACAGTGCAGCACTCCCGCAGGACTGACTCTCTGACATTGCAGCACTCCCTCAGTGCTGACCCTCTGATAGTGTAACACTTCCTATGTACAGATACTCTAACATTGCAGCACACCCTCAGTACTGACGCGCTGACATTGTGACAATCCCTCAGTACTGACACTGAGAGTGCAGCACTCCCGCAGTGACCCTTTGGCAGCGTAGCATTCGCTCAGCACCGACTATTTGGCAGTGTAGAACTCGTTCAGCACTGACAGTCTGACAGTGTAACATTCCCTCAATACTGATCCTCTGACAGCGCAGCACACCCGCAGTACTGACCCTCTGACAGTGCAGCACTCCCTCAGTACTGACCCTCTGACAGTGTGGCAGTCCCTCAGTACTGACACTCTGACAGTGCAGCACTCCATCAATACTGAGCTTCTGAAAGTGCGGCACACCCTCAGTACTGACACTCTGACAGTGCAGCACTCCCTCAGTACGAACCTCCGACAATGCAGCACTCCCTCAGTCCTCACCATCTGAAAGTGTGACACTCCCGCAGTACAAACCATCTGACATTGCACCAATCCCTCAGTGCTGACACTCTGAGAGTGCAGCACATCCTCAGTACTGACCCTATGACATTGCAGCACTCCAATAGTAATGACTCTCTGACAGTGCAGCACTCCCTCATTACTGACCCATTGACATTGCAACACTCCCTCAGTACTGATCCTTTGACAGTACAGAGCTCCCTCAGTGCTGACCCTCTGACATTGCAGCACTCCCTCAGTACTGACCCTCGAACAGTGTGACACTCCCTCATTACTGACCCCTTGACACTGCAGCACTCCCTCAGTACCGACCCTCTGACATTGCATCATTCCCTCAGTACTGAACCTCTGACAGTACAGCGCTCATTCAGTACTGACCCTCTGATAGTGTGACACTCCCTCAGTGCTGACCCTCTGACAGTGTGGCACTCCCTCAGGACTGACACTGACAGTGCAGCACTCCCTCAGTACTGACCCTCTGACATTGCAGCACTCCCTCAGTGCTGAACATCTGATAGTGTGACACTTCTCAGTACTGATCCTCTGACAGTACAGCGCTCCTTCAGTACAGACCCTCTGACAGTGTGACACTCTGTCACTACTGATCCTCTGACAGTGTGGCACTCCCTCAGTACTGACACTCTGACAGTGCAACACTCCCTCATTCCTGACGATTTGACATTGCAGCACTCCCTCAGTGCTGACCCTCTGACAGTGCAGCACTCCCTCATTTCCTGACTCTTTGACATTGCAGCACTCCCTCAGTGCTGACCCTCTGACAGTGTTGCACTCCCTCAATACTAACACTGACGGTGCAGCACTCCCTCAGTAATGACCCTATGACAATGCAGCGCTTCTTCAGTACTGAACCTCTGACAGTGCAGCACTCCCTCAGTGCCGTACCTCTCATAGTGTTACACTCCTCAGTACTGACACTCTGACAGTGCCGCGCTCCCTCAGTACTGACCCTCTGATCGGGCAGCACTCCCTCAGTCCTGACCCTCTGACAGTGTGGCACTCCCTCAATACTGACACTGACGGTGCAGCACTCCCTCAGTAATGACCCTATGACAATGCAGCGCTTCTTCAGTACTGAACCTCTGACAGTGCAGCACTCCCTCAGTGCCGAACCTCTCATAGTGTTACACTCCTCAGTACTGACACTCTGACAGTGCCGCGCTCCCTCATTACTGAACCACTGATAGGGCAGCACTCCCTCAGTGCTGACCCTCAGACAGTGCAGCACTCCCTCAGTGCTGAACCTCTCATAGTGTGACACTCCTCAGTACTGATCCTCTGACAGTGCGGCAGTCCCTCAGTACTGACACTCGAACAGTGTGGCACTGCCCTCAGTATTGACACTGACAGTGACACACTACCTCCGTAATGACCCTCTGACATTGCTGCACTCCCTCACTACTGACCCTCTGATACTTTGACACTCCTCAGTACTGATCCCCTGACAGTGTGTCACTCCCTCAGTACTGACACTGACAGTGACACACTACCTCAGTAATGACCCTCTGACATTGCTGCACTCCCTCACTGCTGACCCTCTGATAGTTTGACACACCTCAGTATTGACCCTCTGACAATGTGGCACACCCGCAGTACTGACCCTTTGACAGTGCAGCACTCCGTCAGTACTGACACTCTGATAATGCAACACTCCCGCAGTACTGACTTTCTGATAGTGCATCATTCCCTCAGAACAGACCCTCCGACAGTGTAACACTCCCTCAGTACTGACCCTCTGACAGTGTGGCACTCCCTCAGTACAGACACTCTGACAGTGCAGCACTCCCTCAGTGCTGACTCTCTGACATTGCAGCACTCCCTCAGTGCTGACCCTCTGATAGTGTAACACTTCCTATGTACAGATACTCTAACATTGCAGCACACCCTCAGTACTGACGCGCTGACATTGTGACAATCCCTCAGTACTGACACTGAGAGTGCAGCACTCCCGCAGTGACCCTTTGGCAGCGTAGCACTCGCTCAGCACCGACTATTTGGCAGTGTAGAACTCCCTCAGCACTGACAGTCTGACAGTGTGGCACTCCCTCAGTACTGACACTCTGGCAGTGCAGCACTCCCTCGGTACGAACCTCCGACAATGCAGCACTCCCTCAGTCCTCACCATCTGAAAGTGTGACACTCCCGCAGTACAAACCATCTGACATTGCACCAATCCCTCAGTGCTGACACTCTGAGAGTGCAGCACATCCTCAGTACTGACCCTATGACATTGCAGCACTCCAATAGTAATGACTCTCTGACAGTGCAGCACTCCCTCATTACTGACCCTTTGACATTGCAACACTCCCTCAGTACTGATCCTTTGACAGTACAGAGCTCCCTCAGTGCTGACCCTCTGACATTGCAGCAGTCCCTCTGTACTGACCCTCTGACAGTGTGGCACTCCCTCAGTACTGATCCTCTAACATTGCAGCACTCCCTCAGTGCTGCCAGTCTGACAGTGTAGCACTCCCTCAGTACTGATTCTTTGGCAGTGTAGAACTCTCTCAGGACTGACGGTCTGACAGTGTGACACTCCTTCAGAACTGGCCGTCTGGCAGTGTGACTCTCCCTCAGTACTGCCACTCTGGCAGTGTGGCACTCCCTCAGTACTGATTCTTTGGCAGTGTAGAACTCTCTCAGGACTGACGGTCTGACAGTGTGACACTCCTTCAGAACTGGCCGTCTGGCAGTGTGACTCTCCCTCAGTACTGCCACTCTGGCAGTGTGGCACTCCCTCAGTACTGAGCCCTCCGACAGAGCAGCACTCCCTCAGTACTGACCCTCTGACATTGCAGCACTCCCTCAGTGCTGGCCCTCTGACAGTGTGGCACTCCCTCAGTACTGACACTGACAGTACTGAGGGAGTGTTGCTCTGTCACAATGTCAGTAATGAGGTAGTGCTGCACTGTCAGAGGGCTCAGTACTGAGGGAGTGCCACACTGTCAGAGTGGCAGTACTGAGGGAGTGTCACACTGTCAGACGGACAGTCCTGAGGGAGTGTCACGCTGTCAGATCGTCAGTGCTGAGAGAGTTCTACACTGCCAAAGAGTCAGTGCTGAGGGAGTGCTACACTGCCAAAGGGTCAGTACTGCAGGAGTGCTGTACTCTCAGGGTCAGAACTGAGGGAGTGCCACACTGTCAGACTGTCAGCACTGAGGGAGTGTCTCACTATCAGAGGTTCAGCAGTGAGGGAGTGCCACACTGTCAGAGAATCAGTACTGAGGGAGTGTCTCACTATCAGAGGTTCAGCAGTGAGGGAGTGCTGCACTGTCAGATGGTCATTACTGAGGTAGTGTGTCACTATCAGTGTCAGTACTGAGGGAGAGTCACACGGTTAGAGGGTCAGTACTGCGGGAGTGCGGCACTGTCAGAGGGTCAGTACTGAGGGAGTGCCACACTCTCAGAAGGTCAGTACTGAAAGAGCGCTGTACTGTCAGAGGGTCAGTACTGAGGGAGTGTTGCAATGTCAAAGGGTCAGTAATGAGGGAGTGCTGTACTGTCGGAGAGTCAGTACTGAGGGAGTGCTGCACTGTCAGAGGATCAGTATTGAGGAATGTCACACTCGGAGAGGTTTAGCACTGAGGGAGTGCGGCACTGTCAGAAGGTCAGTACTGAGGGAGTGCCACACTCTCAGAGGGTCAGTACTGAAATAGCGCTGTACTGTCAGAGGGTCAGTACTGAGGCAGCGTTGCAATGTCAAAGGGTCAATAATGAGGGAGTGCTGTACTGTCGGAGAGTCAGTACTGAGGGAGTGCTGCAATGTCATAGGGTCAGTACTGAGGGTGTGCTGCACACTCAGAATATCAGCGCTGAGGGATTGGTGCAATGTCACACTGTCAGATGGTCAGTACTGAGGGAGTGCTGCACTGTCAGAGGATCAGTTCTGCGGGAGTGCTTCACTGTCACAGGGTCAGTACCGAGGGAGTGCTGCACTGTTAGTGTCAGTCCTGAGTGAGAACCACAATGTCAGAGGGTCAGTACTGACAGAGTGCCACACTGTCAGAAGGTCAGCACTGAGGGAGTGCTGCAATGACAGAGAGGCAGTACTTAGGGAGCCCTGTACTGTCAGAGGGCCAGTACTGAGGAATTACCACACTATCAGAGGCTCAGTACCGAGGGAGTGCCACACAGTCAAATGGTCAGCACTGAGGGAGTGCTGCACTGTCAGAGGGTCAGTACTGAGGGAGTGCTGCACTGTCAGAGCGTCAGTACTGAGGGAGTGTCACACTGTCAGAGTTTCAGTAATGAGGGAGTGTTGCACTGTCAGAGTATCAGCACACTGTCAAAGGGGTCAGTGCTGAGGGAGTGCTGCAATGCCAGAGGGTTAGCGCAGAGGGAGTGTCACACTGCCAGAGGGTCAGTACTGCGGGAGTGCTGCACTGTTGGAGAGTCAGGACAGAGAATGTGTCACACTGTCATAGTGTCAGTACTGAGGGAGTGCCACACTGTCAGATTGGTCAGTCCTGAGTGAGTGCTGCACTGTCAGAGTGTCAGTACTGAGGGAATGCTGCACTGCCAAAGGGTCAGTACTGAGGTCGTGCCACACTGTCAGAGGGTAGGTATTGAGGGAGTGTCACACTGTCAGTGTTCAAAAACTGAGGGAGTGCTGCACTGTCAAAAGGTCAGTGCTGAGGGAGTGATGCACTGCCAGAGGGTCAGTACTGAGGCAGTGCTACAGTATCAAACGATCATTACTGAGGGAGTGCTGTGCTGTCAGATTTCAGTACTAAGGGACCACTGAACCCTCAGTGGTTCAGTACTGAGAGAGCTCTACACTGCCAAAGGGTCAGTATTGAGTGAGTGCTGCACTGTCAGGAATGCTGGACCGAGGGAGTGCTGCACTGTTGAGGGTCAGTTCAGAGGGAGTGCTGCACTATCAGAGGGTCAGTACGGAGTCAGGCTCACACTGTCAGAGAATCTGGACTGAGAGATCACCGCACTGTTGGACAGGCAGTACTGAGGTCCTGCGGCATTGCCAGAGAGTCAGTATTGATGGAGTGCAGCATTGTCAGAGGGTCGGGTTAGAAGAAAGCGCTGAAATGTCAGAGGGTCAGTCCTGAGGGAGTGTTGCATTGTCAGACAGTCAGTACTGAAGGAGTGCAGCATTGTCAGAGGGTCAGAACGGAGTAAGCGCTGAAATGCCAGTGGGTCAGTCCTGTGGGATCACCGCACTGTCGGACAGTCAGTACTGAGGGAGTGCAGCATTGTCAAATGGTCAGGACGGAGGAAGCACTGAAATCTCAGAAGGTCAGTAATGAGGGAGTGGTGAACTGTGAGAGGGCCAGTACTGAGAGAGTGCTGCACTATGAGAGGGTCAACACTTTGAGAATGGTGCACCACCAAAGGGTCAGCACTGAGGGTGTGCTGCACTGTCAGAGGGTCTGTACCGAGGGAGTGCTGCACTGTCAGAGAGTCTGTACCGAGGGAGTGCTGCACTGTCAGAGGGTCTGTACCGAGGGAGTGCTGCACTCTGAGAGGGTCAGTACTGAGAACGTGCTGCACTGTCAGAGGGTCAGTTGAGAGGTAGTACTGCACTGTCAGAGTGTCAGTACTGAGGGAGTGCTGCACTGTCAGAGGGTCAGTACTGTGTGAGTGTCACACTGTCAGAGGGATCAGTATTGAGGGAGTGCTGCACTGTCAGAGGGTCAGTACTGAGGGAATGCCATATTGTCAGAGTGTCAGTAATGAGGGAGTGCCGCACTGTGAGAGGGTCATGACAGAGGGAGTGTTGCACTGTCAGAGGGTCAGTACTGAGGGAGTGCTGTATAGTTAGAGTGTCAGCACTGAGGGAGTGTTGCACTGTCAGAGGGGTCAGTACTGAGTAAGTGCCACACTGTCAGAGGGGTCAGTATTGAGGGAGTGCTGCACTGTCAGAGGGTCAGATCTGAGGGAGTGCCACACGGTCTGAGGGACAGTCGTGAGGCAGTGCTGCACTGTCAGAGTATCAGTAGTGAGGGAGTGCTTCAATGTCAGAGGGTCAGTACTGAAGAGGTGTGACGCTGAGAGTGTCAGCACTGAGGGAGTACTGCAATGACAGAGGGTCAGTACTGAAGGAGTACTGCACTGTTAGATGTTCAGTACTGAGGGAGTGCCACACTGTCAGAGAGTCAGTACTGAGGGAGTGCTGCACCGTCAGAGTGTCAGTACTGAGGGAGTGTCAAACTGTCAGAGGATCAGTACTGAGGGAATGCTGCAATGTCAGAGTGTCAGTACTGAGGGAGTGCTGCACTGTCAGAGGGGTCAGTACTGAGGTAGTGCGACACAGACAGAGGATCAGTCATGAGGGAGTGCCACACTGTCAGCGGGTCAGCACTGATGGATAACCACACTGTCAGAGGGTCAGTTCTGAGGGAGTGCTGCACTGTCAGAGTTTCAGAACTGAGGGAGTGCCACACTGTCCGAGGGTCAGTACTGAGGGAGTGCTGCACTGTCAGAATATCAGTACTTTCAGAGTGCCACGCTGTCAGAGGGTCAGTACTGAGGGAGTGCTGCACTGTCAGACGGTCAGTACTGAGGGAGTGCTGCACTGTTGGAGGGTTAGAAACATAGAAACATTGAACAATACAGCACAGAACAGGCCCTTCGGCCCACGATGTTGTGCCGAACTTCTAACCGAGATTAAGTACCCATCCATGTACCTATCCAAATGCCGCTTAAAGGTTGCCAAAGATTCTGACTCTACCACTCCCACGGGCAGCGCATTCCATGCCCCCACCACTCTCTGGGTAAAGAACCCACCCCTGACATCTCCCCTATACCTTCCACCCTTCACCTTAAATTTATGTCCCCTTGTACTGAGGGAGTGCTGCACTCTCAGTGTCAGCACTGAGGGATTGGTGCAATGTCAGATGGTTTGTACCCTCTGAGTGCTGCACTGTCAGAGTTTCAGAACTGAGGGAGTGCCACACTGTCCGAGGGTCAGTACTTAGGGAGTGCTGCACTGTCAGAATATCAGTACTTTCGGAGTGTCACACTGTCAGTGGGCCAGTACTGAGGGAGTGCTGCACCGTCAGAGTGTCAGTACTGAGGAGGTGCCAAACTGTCAGAGGATAAGTACTGGGGGAGTGATGCACTGTCAGAGTGTCTGTACTGGGGGAGTGCTGTACTATCAGAGCGTCAGTACTGAGGGAGTGCTGCACTGTCATAGGGTCAGTGGTTAGGGAGTGCGGCACTGTCAGAGTGTCAGCACTGAGGGAGTGCTGCAAATTCAGAAGATCAATACTGAGGAAGTGCTGCACTGTGAGATGGTCAGTACTGAGGGATTTCTACACTGTCAAAGGTTCGGCACTGAGGGAATGCTACAGTATCAAAGGATCCTTACTGAGTGAGTGCTGCACTGTCAGGAATGCTGAAACGAGGGAATGCTGCACTGTCAGAGGGTCTGTAACGCGGGAGTGTCACACTGTCAGAGAGTTAGCACTGAGGGAGTGCTGCACCGTCAGCGAGTCAGTATTGAGGGAATGCTGCACTGTCAGAGGGTCAGTACTGAGGTAGTGCTGCGCGGTGAGAGAGTCAGCACTGAGCTAGTTGGACAGTCAGTACTGAGGGCCTGCTGCATTACCAGAGAGTCAGTATTGAGCGGGTGCAGCGTTGTCAGAGGGTCGGGACGGAGGAAGCGCTGAAATGTCAGAGGGTCAGTAATGAGAGTGTGCTGAACTGAGAGAGGGTCAGTACTGAGAGAGTGCTGCACTGTCAGGGCTGTCAGTACTGTGGGAGCGCTGCACTGTCAGAGGGTCAGTACTGAGAGAGTGCCGCACTGTCAGAGGGTCAGTACTGAGGGTTTGCTGCACTGTTAGAATGTCAGTACTGAGGGAGGGCTGCACTGTCAGAAGGTCAGTGCTGAGCGAGTGCTGCACTGTGAGAGGGTCAGTACTGACGGAGTGCTGCACTGACAGACGGTCAGTACTGAGGGAGCGGTGCACTGTCAAAGGGTCTGTACTGAGGGAGTGCTTCACTGTCAAATGATCAGTACTGAGGGAGTGCTGCACTGTCAGAGGTTCAGTATAGAGGGAGTGCAGTATTGTCAGAGGGTCGGGACGCTGGAAGCCCTGAAATGTGAGAGGGTAATTGCTGAGAGAGAGCTGAATTGTTAGAGGGTCAGTCCTGAGAGAGTGCTGCACTGTCAGGTGGTCAGTACTGCGGGAGTAAGAAGCTGTCAGCGGGTCAGTACTGAGGGAGTGCTGCACTGTCAGAGTGTCAGTGCTGAGGGAGTGTCACACTGTCACAGGATCAGGACTGAGGGAGTGTCACACTGTCAGATGGTCAGTGCTGAGGGAGCGCTACACAGCCAAAGAGTCAGTGCTGAGTGAGTGCTATACTGCCAAAGGTTCAGTACTGAGGGAGTTCTGCACATTCAGTGATTCAGTACTGAGGGAGTGTCACACTGTCAGAGGGTCAGCACTGAGGGAGTGCTGCAATGTCAGAGGGTCAGCACTGAGCAAGTGCCACACTGTCAGATGTGTCAGTACTGAGGGAATGCTGCACTGTCAGTGGGTCAGTACTTAGGGTGTGACACACTGTCAGATTGGACAGTACTGAGGTAGTGCCACACTGTCAGAGGGTTAGTACTGAGGGAGTGTCACACTTTCAGAGGATCAGTTCTGCGGGAGTCCTCCATCGCCAAAAAGTCAGTGCTGAGGGAGTGCTGAACTGTCAGTGGGTCAGTACCGAGGGAGTGTCACACTGTCAGAGGGTCATTACTGAGGGATTCCTGCTTTGCCGGAGAGTCAGATTAGTGGTTATGCAGCATTGTCAGAGGGTCGGGACGGAGGAAGCGCTGAAATGTCAGAGGGACAGTATTGAGAGAGTGCTGAGCTGTCAGAGGGTCAATACCGAGGGTGTGCTGCAGTGTCAGATGATCAGTACTGCGGGAGTGTCACACTATCAGAGGGCCAGTACTGAGGGAGGGCTGCATTGTCAGAGGGTTAGTACTGAGAGAGTGCCGCACTGTCAGAGGGTCTGTACTGAGAGAGTGCTGCTCGTTAAGGGGGTCTGTACTGAGGGATTTCTGCACTGTCAGAAGGTCAGAACTGAGGGATTGCTGCATTGCCAGACACTCAGTACAGAGGGGAGTGCCGCATTGTCAGAGGGTCGGGTAGCAGGAAGCGCTGAAATGTCAGAGGGTCAGTACTGCGAGAGAACCGAACTGTGACAGTGTCAGTATTGAGAGAGTGGTGCACTGTCAGATGGTTTGTACTACGCGAGTGTCACACTGTCAGAGGGTCAGTACTGAGGGAGTGCTGCAATGTCAGAGTGTCAGTACTGAGGGAGTGCCACACTGTCAGAGGGGTCAGTACTGAGGGAGTGCCACAATTTCAGAGCATCAGTACTGAGGGAGTGTCACACTGTCAGAGGGTCAGAGCTGCGGAAGAGCTACACTGCCAAAGAGTCAGTACTGAAGGAGTGCTGCACTGTCAGTGGGTCAGTACTGAGGCAGTGTCACACTGTCAGATGGTCAGCACTGAGGGAGTGCTGCAATGTCAGAGGGTCAGCACTGAGGGAGTGTCACACTGTCAGTGTGTCAATAATGAGGGAGTGCCACACTGTCAGAGGCTCAATACTGGGGGAGTAGTGCACTGTCAGACGGTCAGTACTGAGGGAGTGTCACTCTGTCAGAGGGTCTGTACTGAGGGTCGACTGCACTGTCAGAGAGTCAGTAGTGAGGGAGTGCTGCACTGTCCGATGATTAGTACTGAGGGAATGCCACACTGTCCGATCGTCAGCACTGAGTGAGTGCTGCAATGTTAGAGGGTCAGTACTGAGGGAGTGTCACACTTTCAAGTGTCAGTAATGAGGGAGTGTCACACTCTCAGAGGCTCAATACTGAGGGAGTAGTGCACTGTCAGACGGTCAGCACTGAGGGAGTGCCACACTGTCAGAGGGTCAGTAAGGAGGGACAACTGCACTGTCAGTGGGTCAGCACAGAGGGAGTGCCACACTGTCAGAGTGTCAGTAAGGAGGGACCATTGCACTGTCAGAGGGTCAGTACAGAGGGAGTGCCACACTGTCAGATGGGTCAATTCTGAGGGAGATCTGCACTGTCAGAAGAGTGTCAGTACTGAGGGATTCCTGCATTGCCAGAGAGTCCGTATAGAGTGAGTGCAGCATTGTCAGAGGGTCGGGATGCAGGAAGCACTGAATTGTCAGAGGGTAATTACTGAGAGAGTGCTGCACTGTCAGATGGTCAGTACTGCGGGAGTGTCACACTGTCAGTGGGTCAGTACTGAGGGAGTGCTGCACTGACAGAGTGCCAGCACTGAGGGATTGGTGCAAAGTCCGATGGTCCGTACTGAGGGAGTGCTGCACTGTCAGAGTGTCAGTACATAGGGAGTGCCACACTGTCAGAGGGTCAGTACTGAGGGAGTGTCACACTGTCTGAGTGTCAATACTGAGGGAGTGCCACACTGTCCGATGGTCCGTACTGAGGGAGTGCTACACTCTCAGAGGGTCAGTACTGAGGGTGCGCTACACTGTTAGACTTTCAGTACTGAGTGAATGCTGAACTGTGAGAAGATCAGTACTGAGCGAGTGCCGAACTGTCAAAGGGCCAGTACTGAGCGAGTGCCGAACTGTCAGAGGGTCAGTAATGAGGGAGCGCCGCTCTGTCGGAGTGTCAGTACTGAGGGATTGTCACACTGTCAGAGCGTCAGTACTGAGGGTTTACTGAACTGTCAGAGGTTCAGTATTGAGGGTGTGCTGCACTGTCAGAGTGTCAGTACTAAGGGATTCCTGCATTGCCAGAGAGTCAAAACAGAGCGATTGCTGCACTGTCAGAGGGTCAGTACTGAGGGTTACCTGCATTGCTAGAGAGTCAGTATAGAGGGAGTGCAGCATTGTCAGAGGGTTGGGATGCAGGAAGCACTGAATTGTCAGAGGGTAACTACTGATAGAGTGCTGCACTGTCAGATGGTCAGTACTGCGGGAGTGTCACACTGTCAGTGGGTCAGTACTGAGGGAGTGCTGCACTGTCAGAGTTTCAGCACTGAGGGATTGGTGCAATGTACGATGGTCCATACTGAGGGAGTGCTGCACTGTCAGAGTGTCAGTGCATAGGGAGTGCCACACTGTCAGAGGGTCAGTACTGAGGGAGTGCCACACTGTCAGAGTGTCAATACTGAGGGAGTGCCACACTGTCCGATGGTCCGTACTGAGGGAGTGCTACACTCTCAGGGGGTCAGTACTGAGGGTGCGCTACACTGTTAGACTTTCAGTACTGAGGGAGTGCTGAACTGTGAGAAGGTCAGTACTGAGCGAGTGCCGAACTGTCAGAGGGCCAGTAATGAAGTAGTGCTGTACTGTCAGAGGTTCAGTATTGAGGGTGTGCTGCACTATCAGAGTGTCAGTACTAAGGGATTCCTGCATTGCCAGAGAGCCAGAATAGAGGGAGTGCAGCATTGTCAGAGGGTCGGGATGCCGGAAGCACTGAATTGTCAGAGGGTAACTACTGAGAGAGTGCTGCACTGTCAGATGGTCAGTACTGCGGGAGTGTCACACTGTCAGTGGGTCAGTACTGAGGGAGTGCTGCACTGTCTGAGTGTCAGCATTGAGGGATTGGTGCAATGTCAGATGGTCTGTACTGCGCGAGTGCCACACTGTCAGATGTCAGTACTAAGGGAGTGCTGCAATGTCAGAGTGTCATTACTGCGGGAGTGCTGCACTGTCAGAGGGGTCAGTACTGAGGGAGTGCCACACTGTCAGAGGATCAGTACTGAGGGAATGTCACACTGTCAGAGTGTCTGGACTGAGGGAGTGCTACACTGCCAAAGGGTCAGTACTGAGGGAGTGCTGCACTGTCAGAGCGTCAGCACTGAGGGAGTACTGCAATGTCAGAGGGTCAGTACTGAGGGAGTGTCACACTTTCAGTGTGTCAGTAAAGCGGGAGTGTCACACTGTCAGAAGCTCAATACTAAAGGAGCAGTGCACTGTCAGACGGTCAGTACTGAGGGAGTGCCACACTGTCAGAGGTTAACTACTGAGGGAATGCTAAACTGTCAGAGGGTCTGTACTGTCCGAGTGCTGCACTATCAGAGTGTCATTACTGAGGGAGTGCCACACTGTCCGATGGGCAGTACTAAGGGAGTGCTGCACTGTCAGAGTGTCAGTACATAGGGAGTGCCACACTGTCAGAGCGTCAGTACTGAGGGAGTGCCCCACTGTCAGAGCGTCAGTACTGAGGGAGTGCCCCACTGTCAGAGTGACAATACTGAGGGAGTGCTACACTCTCAGAGGGTCAGTATTGAGGGTGCGCTACACTGTTAGACTTTCAGTACTGAGCGAGTGCTGAACTGTGAGAAGGTCAGTACTGAGCGAGTGCCGAACTGTCAGAGGGTCAGTAATGAGGGAGTGCCACACTGTCAGAGTGTCAGTACTGAGGGATTGTCACACTGTCAGAGCGTCAGTACTGAGGTTTACTGAACTGTCAGAGGTTCAGTATTGAGAGTGTGCTGTACTGTCAGAGTGTCAGTACTAAGGGATTCCTGCATTGCCAGAGAGTCAGAACAGAGCAAATGCTGCACTGTCAGAGGGTCAGTACTGAGGGAGTGCTGCAATGTCAGACTGTCAGTACTGAGGGAGTGCAGCACTGTCAGAGGATCAGTACTGAGGGAGTGTCACAATGTCAGAGCATCAGTACTGAGGGAGTGTCACACTGTCAGAGAGTCAGAGCTGCGGGAGAGCTACACTGCAAAAGAGTCAGTACTGAAGGAGTGCTGCACTGTCAGTGGGTCAGTACTGAGGCAGTGTCACACTGTCAGAGGGTCAGCACTGAGGGAGTGCTGCAATGTCAGAGGGTCAGCACTGAGCGAGTGTCACACTGTCAGTGTGTCAGTAATGAGGGAGTGTCACACTTTCAGAGGCTCAATACTGAGGGAGTAGTGCACTGTTAGACGGTCAATACTGAGGGAGTGCCACACTGTCAGAGGGACTGTACTGAGGGTGACTGCATTGTCAGAGGTCAGTACTGAGGTAGTGCTGCACTGTCCGATCGTCAGTACTGAGGGAGTGTCACACTGTCAGAGGGTCAGTACTGAGGGAGTGTCACACTTTCAGAGTGTCAGTAATGAGGGAGTGTCACACTGTCAGAGGCTCAATACTGAGGGAGTAGTGCACTGTCAGACCGTCAGTACTCAGGTAGTGCCACTCTGTCAGAGTGTCAGTTCGGAGGGACCACTGCACTGTCAGAGGGTCAGTACTGAGGGAGTGCCACTGTGTCAGAGTGTCAGTAAGGAGGGACCATTGCACTGTCAGAGGGTCAGTACAGAGGGAGTGCCACACTGTCAGATGGGTCAATTCTGAGGGAGCTCTGCACTGTCAGAAGAGTGTCAGTACTGAGGGATTCCTGCATTGCCAGAGAGTCCGTATAGAGTGAGTGCAGCATTGTCAGAGGGTCGGGATGCAGGAAGCACTGAATTGTCAGAGGGTAATTACTGAGAGAGTGCTGCACTGTCAGATGGTCAGTACTGCGGGAGTGTCACACTGTCAGTGGGTCAGTACTGAGGGAGTGCTGCACTGTCAGAGTGTCAGCACTGAGGGATTGGTGCAAAGTCCGATGGGCAGTACTAAAGGAGTGCTGCACTGTCAGAGTGTCAGTACAAAGGGAGTGCCACACTGTCAGAGGGTCAGTACTGAGGGAGTGCCACACTGTCTGAGTGTCAATACTGAAGGAGTGCCACACTGTCCGATTGTCTGTACTGAGGGAGTGCTACACTGTCAGAGTGTCAGTACAAAGGGAGTGCTACACTCTCAGAGAGTCAGTACTGAGGGTGTGCTTCACTGTTAGACATTCAGTACTGAGGGAGTGCTGAACTGTGAGAATGTCAGTACTGAGCGAGTGCCGAACTGTCAGAGGGTCAGTAATGAGGGAGTGCCACACTGTCAGACTGTCAGTACTGAGGGATTGTCACACTGTCAGAGCGTCAGTACTGAGGGTTTACTGAACTGTAAGAGGTTCAGTATTGAGGGTGTGCTGTACTGTCAGACTGTCAGTACTAAGGGATTTCTGCATTGCCAGAGAGTCAGAACAGAGCGAATGCTGCACTGTCAGAGGGTCGGTTGAGGGATCCTTGCATTGTCAGAGAGTTAGTGTAGAAGGAATGCAGCATTGCCCGAGGTTTGGGACGCAGGAAGCGCTGAAATGTCAGAGAGACAGTACTGACAGAGTGCTTGAATTGTGAGAGGGTCAGTACTGAGAGAGAGCTGCACTGTCAGATGATCAGTACTGCGGGAGTGTCACACTGTCAGAGGATCAGCACTGAGGGAGGGCTGCATTGTCAGAGGGTCAGTACTGAGAGAGTGACGCACTGTCAGAGGGTCAGTACTAAGAGAGTGCTGCACTGTCAGGGGATCTGTACTGAGGGATTTTTGCACTGTCAGAAGGTCAGTATTGAGGGATTCCTGCATTGCCAGAGAGTCAGTAGAGAGGGAGTGCTGCATTGTCAGAGGGTCAGTACAATAATAGACAATAGACAATAGGTGCAGGAGTAGGCCATTCAGCCCTTCGAGTCTGCACCGCCATTCAATATAATCGTGGCTGATCATTCCTAATCAGTATCCTGTTCCTGCCTTATCTCCATAACCCTTGATTCCACTATCTTTGAGAGCTCTATCCAACTCCTTCTTAATTGAATCCAGAGAGTGGGCCTCCACTGCTCTCTGGGGCAGAGCATTCCACACAGCCACCACTCTCTGGGTGAAGAAGGTTCTCCTGAGCTCTGTCCTAAATGGTCTACCCCGTATTTTTAAGCAGTGTCCTCTGGTTCGGCACTCACACATCAGTGGAAATATGTTTCCTACTGCCAGAGTGTCCAATCCTTTCATAATCTTATACGTCTCAATCAGATCCCCTCTCAATCTTCGAAACTCAAGGGTATACAAGCCCAGTCGCTTCAGTCTTTCAGTGTAAGGTCATCCTGTCATTCCAGGAATTGACCTCGTGAACCTACGCTGCACTCCCTCAATAGCCAGAACGTCTTTTCTCAAATTTGGAGACCAGAATTGCACACAGTACTCCAGGTGTGGTCTCACCAGGGCCCTGTACAGCTGCAGAAGCATCTCTTTGTTTCTATACTCAATTCCTCTTGTTATGAAGGCCAGCATGCTATTAGCCTTCTTCACTACCTGCTGTACCTGCATGCTTGCCTTCATTGACTGGTGTACAAAAACACCCAGATCTCTCTGTACTGCCCCTTTACATAAATTGATTCCATTGAGGTAGTTGTCTGCCTTCCTGTTCTTGCTACCAAAGTGGATAACCATACATTTATCCACATGAAACTGCATCTGCCATGCATCTGACCACTCACCTAACTTGTCCAGTCACCCTGTAATCTCCTAACATTCTCATCATTTTTCACCCTGCCACCCAGCTTTGTATCATCAGCAAATTTGCTAATGTTAATGCTGATACCATCTTCTATGTCATTAACATATATTGTAAAAAGCTGCAGTCCCAGCACGGATCCCTGCGGTACCCCACAGGTCACTGCCTGCCATTCCGAAATGGAACTGTTTCTCACTACCCTTTGCTTCCTATGAGCCAACCAATTTTCAATCCAATCTAGTTCTTTGCCCCCAATACCATGCACCCTAATTTTACTCACTAACCTCCTGTGTGGGACTTTATCAAAAGCTCTCTGAAAGTCCAGGTACACTACATCTACTGGATTTCCCTCGTCCAACTTCATAGTTACATCCTCAAAAAATTCAAGAAGATTAGTCAAGCATGATTTCCCCTTCATAAATCCATGCTGACTCTGTCCTATCCTGCTACTACTATCCAGATGTGCAGTAATTTCATCCTTTATAATAGACTCCAGCATCTTTCCCACCACTGAGGTCAGACTAACTGGTCTATAATTACCTGCTTTCTCTCGCCCACCTTTCTTAAAAAGTGATATAACATTAGCCACCCTCCAATCCTCAGGAACCGACCCCGAATCTATTGAATTCTGGAAATTAATCACCATCGCATCCACGATTTCCCGAGCCACCTCCTTCAGTACCCTGGGATGCAGACCATCAGGCCCCGGACACTTATCAACCTTCAGACCTAACAGCCTCTCCAACACCAAATCCTGGCAAATATAAATTCCCTTAAGTTCAGGTCCTTCAGCCACTGTTACCTCAGGGAGATTGCTTGTGTCTTCCCAAGTGAACACAGATCTGAAGTACCCATTTTATTCCTCTGCCATTTCTTTGTTCCTAGTAATATATTCCCCTGTTTCTGTCTTCAAGGGCCCAATTTTTGTCCTAACCATTTTTTTGCCTTACACATACCTAAAAAAGCTTTTACTATCCTCCTTAATATTCTTGGCCAGTTTACCTTCGTACCTCATTTTTCCTCTGCGTATTTCCTTCTTAGTAATCCTCAATTGCTCTTTAAAAGCTTCTAAGTCCTCAGTTTTCCCACTTATCTTAGCTATGTTATACTTTTTCTCTTTTAACTTTATATGTTTCTTTCCTTCCCTCGTCAGCCACGGCCGCCCATGCCTCCTCCTGGGATCTTTCTTCATTTTAGGAATGAACTGATCCTGCAACTTCTGCATTATACACAGGAATATCCGCCATTGTTCCTCCACGGTCATCCCTGCTAAGGTATTGCACCATTGAACTTTGGCCAGCTCCTCCCTCATAGCTCCATAATTCCCTTTATTCAACAGAAGTACTGTCACTTCCGACTGTACCCTCTCCCTCTCAAATTGCAGATTGAAGCTTATTGTATTATGGTCACTACTTCCCAATGGCTCCTTCACTTCGAGCTCTCTGACCAATTCTGGTTCGTTACATAATACCAGATCCAGAATTGACTTCTCCCTGGTCGGCCCCAGCACCAGCTGCTCTAAGAATCCATCTCTGAAGCACTCCACAATGTCTCTTTCTTGTGGCCCAATACCATCCTGATTCTCCCAGTCTGCCTACATGATAAAATCCCCCATAACAACTGTAGTGACATCTTTGTGACAGGCCAATTTCAGCTCCTGATTTAACTTACATCCGACATCCAGACTACTGTTTGGGGGCCTGTAGATGACTTCCAAGAGGGTCTTTTTACCCCTGGTATTTCGAAGCTCTATCCACACTGACTCTACATCTCCTGACTTTAGGTCCCCCGCGCAAGGGACTGAATATCGTCCCTTACCAACAAGGCCACCCCACCCCCTCTTCCCGTCAGTCTGTCCTTACGATAACACGTGTATCCTTAAATATTCATTTCCCAGGCCCTGTCCACTTGAAGCCACGTCTCAGTTATCCCCACAAAACCGTATCTGCCAATTTCCAAAAGAGCCTCAAGCTCATCCATCTTATGTCTAATGCTTCGTGCATTCATGTATAGTATTTTTAATTTGTTACTGCTCTCACCCTTCCCATCAACCCGTATTTCACTCAACCTTACAGCATGATGCCTTTCCGAGTTTTCTGCCTCATTAATACAGTGGTCTTTCTTGACTTCTCTTGTTCTAACTTTCAATTCAATTTCCTTTTTAAACATCCAGCTTGTCCCCTCCACCCCGCTACTTAGTTTAAAGGTAGCAGTGTTGCAGTAGAAAACCTGCCTGGCAGAATACTGGTCCCTAACCTATTGAGGTGCAAGCCGTCTCTCTTGTAGAATTTATGTTTACCACAAAATATACCCCAGTACTGAGAGAGTGCCGCACTGTCAGAGAGTCAGTAGTGAGGGAGTGCCACACTGTCATGGTGTCAGTACTGAGGGAGTGTCACACTTTCAGAGGGTCAGGACTGAGGGAGTGCTGCACTGTCAGAGTGTCAGTACTGAGGGAATGCAGCACTGTCACAGGATCAGTCGTGAGGGCGTGTCACACTGTCAGAGGATCAGTTCTGCGGGAATGTTCCATAGCCAAAGAGTCAGTGCTGAGTGAGTGCTAAACTGCAAATGAGTCAGTACTGAGGGAGTGCTGCACTGTCAGAGGGTCATTATTGAGCGATTCCTGGATTTCTGGTGAGTCAGTATAGAGGTTATGCAGCATTATCAGAGGGTAGGGACGGAGGAAGCGCTGAAATGTCAGAGAGTCAGTACTGAGAGAGTGCTACACTGTCAGATGGTTTGTACTGCGCGAGCGTCACACTGTCAGAGGGTCAGTACTGAGGGAGTGTCACACTGTCAGAGCATCAGTGCTAAGCGAGTGTCACACTGTCAGAGGGTCAATACTGAGGGAGTGCCACACTGTCAGAGGGTCAGTACTGAGGGACCACTGCAATGTCAGAGCATCAGTACTGAGGGAGCGCCACACTGTCAGATGGGTCAGTACTGAGGGAGTGCTGCACTGTTAGAGGGTCAGTACTGAGGGAGTGCTGCATTGCCAGTGGGTCAGCACTGAGCGAGTGTCACACTGTCAGTGTGTCAATAATGACGAGTGTCACATTGTCAGAGGCTCAATACTGAGGGAGTTGTGCACTGTCAGACGGTCAGTACTGAGGGAGTGCCACTCTGTCAGAGGGTCTGTACTGAGGGTCCACTGCATTGTCAGAGGGTCAGTAGTGAGGCAGTTCTGCACTGTCAGAGAGTCAGTATCGAAGGTGTGCAGCATTTTCAGAGGGTCGGGATGCAGGAAGCACTGAATTGTCAGAGGGTAATTACTAAGACAGTGCTACACTGTCAGATGGTCCGTACTGCGGGGAGTGTCACACTGTCAGTGGGTCACTACTGAGGGAGTGCTGCACTGTCAGAGTGTCAGCACTGAGGGATTGGTGCAATGTCAGATTGTCTGCACTGCGCGAGTGTCACACTGTCAGATGTCAGTACTGAGGGAGTGCTGCAATGTCAGAGTGTCAGTACTGAGGGTGTGCTGCACTGTCAGAGGGGTCAGTACTGAGGGAGTGCTACACTGTCAGAGGATCAGTACTGAGGGAGTGTCACACTGTCAGAATGTCAGGACTGAGCGAGTGCTACACTGCCAATTAGTCAGTACTGAGGGAGTGCTGCACTGTCAGAAGGTCAGCACTGAAGGAGTATTGCAATGTCAGAGGTTCAGTACTGAGGGAGTGTCACACTTTCAGTGTGTCAGTAGAGAGAGAGTGTCACACTGTCAGAGGCTCAGTACTGAGAGAGTAGTGCACTGTCAGACGGTCAGTACTGAGGGAGTGCCACACTGTCAGAGGTTAAGTACTGAGGGAGCGCTGCACTCTCAGAGGGTCAGTACTGAGGGAGTGCTACACTGTGAGAGGGGCAGTACTGAGGGAGTGCTACACTGTCAGAGTGTCAGTAATGTCCGAGTGCTGCACTGTCAGAGTATCAATACTGAGGGAGTGCCACACTGTCCGATGGGCCAAGACTGAGGTAGTGCTGCACTGTCAGAATGTCTGTAAATAGGGAGTGCCACACTGTCAGAGGGTCAGTACTGAGGGGGTGCCACACTGTCAGACTGTCAATACTCAGGGAGTGCCACACCGTCCGTTGGTCAGTACTGAAGGAGTGCTACACTCTCAGAGGGTCAGTAATGAGGGTGTGCTGCACTGTTAGACGTTCAGTACTGAGGGATTGCTGAACTGGGAGAGGATCAGTACTGAGAGAGTGCCGCATTGTCACAGTGTCAGTACTGAGGGAGTAGTGCACTGTCAGAGGGTCAGTAATGAGGGAGTACTGTACTGTCAGAGCGTCAGTACAGAGGGTTTACTGATCTGTCAGTGTGACAATATTGAGGGTGTGCTGCACGGTCAGAGCGTCAGTACTAAGGGATTCCTGCATTGCCAGAGAGTCAGAACAGAGGGAATGCTGCACTGTCAGAGGGTCAGTACTGAGGGATCCTTGCATTGTCAGAGAGTTAGTGTAGAGGGAATGCAGCATTATCA
Source organism: Chiloscyllium plagiosum (assembly GCF_037043375.1). Classification (NCBI taxonomy): domain Eukaryota; kingdom Metazoa; phylum Chordata; class Chondrichthyes; order Orectolobiformes; family Hemiscylliidae; genus Chiloscyllium; species Chiloscyllium plagiosum. Next base: position 687,838 of record NW_028270297.1, on the reverse strand, counting down.
GAGGGTTGGGACGCAGGAATCGCTGAAATGTCAGAGGGTCAGTACTGAGAGAGTGTTTGAATTGTGAGAGGGTCAATACTGAGAGAGAGCTGCAGTGTCAGATGGTCCGTACTGCGGGAGTATCACACTGTCAGAGGGTCAGTACTGAGGGAGGGCTGCATTGTCAGGCGGTCTGTATTGAGGGATTTCTGCACTTTCAGAAAGTCAGTACTGAGGGATTCCTGCATTGCCAGAGAGTCAGTATAGAGGGAGTGCCGCATTGTCCGAGTCTCTGGACGCAGGAAGTGCTGAAATGTCAGAGGGTCAGGACTGAGAGAGAGCCGAACTGTGACAGTGTCAGGACTGAGAGAATGCTGCACTGTCAGATGGTTTTTACTGCGAGAGTGTCACACTGTCAGAGGGTCAGTACTGAGGGAGTGCTACACTGTGAGAGGGGCAGTACTGAGGGAGTGCTACACTGTCAGAGTGTCAGTAATGTCCGTGTGCTGCACTGTCAGAGTATCAATACTGAGGGAATGCCACAATGTCCGATGGGCAAAACTGAGGGAGTGCTGCACTGTCAGAATGTCTGTAAATAGGGAGTGCCACACTGTCAGAGGGTCAGTACTGAGGGGGTGCCACACTGTCAGACTGTCAATACTCAGGGAGTGCCACACCGTCCGTTGGTCAGTACTGAAGCAGTGCTACGCTCTCAGAGGGTCAGTACTGAGGGTGTGCTACACTGTTAGATGTTCAGTACTGAGGGATTGCTGAACTGTGAGAGGATCAGTACTGAGAGAGTGCCGCATTGTCACAGTGTCAGTACTGAGGGAGTAGTGCACTGTCAGAGGGTCAGTAATGAGGGAGTAGTGCACTGTCAGAGGGTCAGTAATGAGGGAGTACTGTACTGTCAGAGCGTCAGTACTGAGGGATTACTGATCTGTCAGTGTGACAATATTGAGGTTGTGCTGCACTGTCAGAGTGTCAGTACTAAGGGATTCCTGCATTGCCAGAGAGTCAGAACAGAGGGAATGCTGCACTGTCAGAGGTTCAGTACTGTGGGATCCTTGCATTGTTAGAGAGTTAGTGTAGAGGGAATGCAGCATTATCAGAGGTTTGGGACGCAGGAATCGTTGAAATGTCACAGGGTCAGTACTGAGAGAGTGCTTGAATTGTGAGAGGGTCAGTACTGAGAGAGAGTTGCACTGTCAGATGGTCAGTACTGCGGGAGTGTCACATTGTCAGAGGGTCAGTACTGAGGGAGGGCTGCATTGTCAGAGGGTCAGTACTGAGAGAGTGCCGCACCGTCAGAGGGTCAGTACTGAGAGAGTACAGCACTGTCAGGCGGTCTGTACTGAGGGATTTCTGCACTGTCAGAAAGTCAGTACTGAGGGATTCCTGCATTGCCAGAGAGTCAGTATAGAGGGAGTGCCGCATTGTCCGAGGGTCGGGACGCAGGAAGCGCTCAAATGTCAGAGGGTCAGTACTGAGAGAGCGCCGAACTGTGACAGTGTCAGTACTGAGAGAGTGCTGCACTGTCAGATGGTTTTTACTGCGCGAGTGTCACACTGTCAGAGGGGTCAGTACTGAGGGAGTGCCACACTGTCAGAGGATCAGTATTGAGAGAGTGTCACAATGTTAGAGCATTAGTAATGAGGGAGTGTCACACTGTCAGAGGGTCAGAGCTGCGGGAGAGCTACACTGCCAAAGAGTCAGTACTGAGGGAGTGCTGCACTGTCAGAGGGTCAGCACTAAGGGAGTGTTGCAATGTCAGAGGGTCAGCACTGAGGAAGTGTCACACTGTCAGTGTGCCAATAATTAGGGAGTGTCACCCTGTCAGAGGCTCAATACTGAGGGAGTAGTGCACTGTCAGACGGTCAGTACTGAGGGAGTGCCACTCTGTCAGAGGTCTGTACTGAGTGTCCACTGCACTGTCACAGGGTCAGTAGTGAGGGACTGCTGCACTGTCCGATGATCAGTACTGGGGGAGTGTCACTGTCCGAGGGTCAGTACTGAAGGACCACTGCACTGTCAGAAGGTCAGTAGTGAGGGAGTGCTGCAGTGTCCGATGATCAGGACTGAGGGAGTGCCACACTGTCTGATCGTCAACACTGAGAGAGTGTCACACTGTCAAAGGTTCAGTACTGAGGGAGTGCTGCAATGTGAGAGGGTCAGTACTGAGGGAGTGTCACACTTTCAGAGTGTCAGTAAAGAGGGAGTGTCACACTGTCAGAGGCTCAATACTGAGGGAGTAGTGCACTATCAGACGGTCAATACTGAGGGAATGCCACACTGTCAGAGGGTCAGTACTGAGGGAGTGCTGCAACGTGAGAGGGTCAGTACTGAGGGAGTATCACACGTTCAGAGTGTCAGTAAAGAGAGAGTGTCACACTGTCAGAGGCTCAATACTGAGGGAGTAGTGCACTGTCAGACGGTCAGTACTGAGGGAGTGCCACTCTGTCAGAGGGTCTGTACTGAGGGTCCACTGCACTGTCAGAGAGTCAGTAGTGAGGGAGTGCTGCACTGTCCGATGATCAGTACTGCGGGAGTGTCATTGTCCGATGGTCAGTACTGAGGGACCACTGCACTGTCAGAGGGTCAGTAGTGAGGGAGTGCTGCACTGTCCGATGATCAGTACTGCGGGAGTGTCATTGTCCGATGGTCAGTACTGAGGGCCCACTGCACTGTCAGAGGGTCAGTAGTGAGGGAGTGCTGCACTGTACGATGATCAGTACTGAGGGAGTGCCACACTGTCCGATCGTCAGTACTGAGGGCGCGTCACACTGTCAGAGGATCAGTAAAGAGGGAGTGTCACACTGTCTGAGGCTCAATACTAAGGGAGTAGTGCACTGTCAAACGATCAGTACTGAGGGAGTGCCACACTGCCAGAGTGTCAGTACTCAGGGACCATTGCACTGTCCGAGGATCAGTACTGAGGGAGTATCACACTGTCAGATGGGTCAGTTCTGAGGGAGTTTTGCAGTGCCCGAGAGTCAATATAGAGGGGGTGCAGCATTGTCAGAGGTTCGGGATGCAGGAAGCACTGAATTTCCAGAGGGTAATTACTGAGAGAGTGCTGCACTGTCAGAGTGTCAGCACTGAGGGAGTGGTGCAATGTCAGATGGTCTGTACTGCGCGAGTGTCACACTGTCAGATGTCAGTACTGAGGGAGTGCTGCAATGTCAGAGTGTCAGTACTGAGGGAGAGCTGCACTGTCAGAGTGGTCAGTACTGAGGGAGTGAAACACTGTCAGAGGATCAGTATTGAGGGAGTGCTGCACTGTCAGAGGGTCAGTACTGAGGGAGTATTGCAATGTCAGAGGTTCAGTATAGAGAGAGTGTCACACTGTCAGAGGCTCAGCACTGAGGGAGTAGTGCACTGTCAGACGGTCAGTTTTGAGGGAGTGCTGCACTCTCAGAGGGTCAGTACTGAGGGTGTGCTACACTGTTAAACGTTCAGTACTGAGGGATTGCTGAACTGTGAGAGGGTCAGTCCTGAGCGAGTGCCGCGAGGCTCAGCACTGAGGGAGTAGTGCACTGTCAGACGGTCAGTTTTGAGGGAGTGCTGCACTCTCAGAGGGTCAGTACTGAGGGTGTGCTACACTGTTAAACGTTCAGTACTGAGGGATTGCTGAACTGTGAGAGGGTCAGTACTGAGCGAGTGCCGCATTGTCACAGGGTCAGTACTGAGGGAGTACTGTACTGTCAGAGGGTCAGTACTGAGGGAGTGCCAAACTGTCAGAGTGTCAGTACTGAGGGATTGTCACACTGTCAGAGCGTCAGTACTGAGGGATTTCTGATATATCAGAATGTCAGTATTGAGGGTATGCTTCACGGTCAGAGTGTCAGTACTAAGGGATTCCTGCATTGCCAGAGAGTCAGAACAGAGGCAATGCTGTACTGTTCGCGGGTCAGTACTGAGGGATCCTTGCATTGTCAGAGAGTTAGTGTAGAGGGAATGCAGCATTGTCAGAGGGTTGGGACGCAGGAAGCGCTGAAATGTCAGAGGGACAGTACTGACAGAGTGCTTGAAGTGTGAGAGGGTCAGCACTGAGAGAGTGCCGCACTGTCAGAGGGTCAGTACTGAGAGAGTGCTGCACTGTCACGGGGTCTGTATTGAGGGATTTCTGCACTGTCAGAAGGTCAGTACTGAGGGATTCCTGCATTCCCAAAGAATCAGTATAGAGGGAGTGCCGCATTGTCCGAGGGTCGGGACGCAGGAAGCGCAGAAATGTCAGAGGTTCAGTACTGAGAGAGAGGCGAACTGTGACAGTGTCAGTACTGAGAGAGTGCTGCACTGTCAGATGGTTTTTACTGCGCGAGTGTCAAACTGTCAGAGGGTCAGTACTGAGGCAGTGCTGCAATGTCAGAGTGTCAGTACTGAGGGAGTGCCGCACTGTCAGAGTGGTCAGTACTGAGGGAGTGCCACACTGTCAGAGGGTCAGTCCTGCGGGAGAGCTATACTGCCAGAGAGTCAGTACTGAAGGAGTGATGCACTATCAGTGGGTCAGTACTGAGGCAGTGTCACACTGTCAGAGGGTCAGCGCTGAGGGAGTGCTGCAATGTCAGAGGGCCAGCACTGAGGGAGTGTCACACTGTCAGTGTGTCAATAATGAGGGAGTGTCACACTGTCAGAGGCTCAATACTGAGGGAGTAGTGCACTGTCAGACGGTCAGTACTGAGGGAGTGCCACACTGTCAGAGGGTCAGTACAGAGGGATTCTTGCATTGTCAGAGGGTCAGTACTGAGGGATTTCTGCATTGTCTGAGAATTAGTGAAGAGGGAGTGCAGCATTGTCAGAGAGTCGGGACGGAGGAAACGCTGAAATGTCAGAGGGTCAGTACTGAGGGAATGCTGAACTGTCAGAGGGTCAGTACAGTGCGAGTGCTACACTGTCAGACGATCAGTACTTAGGGAGTGTCACACTGCCAGCGGGTCAGTACTGATGGAGTGCTGCACTGCCAAAGTGTCAGTACTGAGGGAGTGCTGCACTGTCAGAGGGTCAGTACTGAGGGAGTGCCACACTGTCAGAGGATCACTACTGAGGGCGTGCTGCACTGTCTGAAGGTCTGTACTGAGGGAGTGCTGCACTGTCAAACGGTCAGTATTGAGGGATTACTGCAATGTCAGAGTGTCAATACTGAGGGAGTGTTGTAATGTCAGAGGGGTCAGTACTGAGAGAGTGTTGTAATGTCACAGGGTTCAGTACTGAGAGACTGCCACACTGTCAGAGGATCAGTACTGAGGGAATGTCACACTGACAGAGCGTGAGTGCTGAGGGAGTACTGCACTGCCAATGAGTCAGAACTGAGGGAGTGCTGCAACGTGAGAGGGTCAGTACTAAGGGAGAGCTGCACTGTCAGAGTGTCAGTACTGAAGGAGTGTCACACTGTCAGAGTGTCAATACTGAGGGAGTGCTGCACTGTCAGAGTGTCAATACTGAGGGAATCCTGCACTGTCAGAGGGTCAGTACTGAGGGATTCTTGCATTATCTGAGAGTCAGTGCTGAGGTCGTGCTGCACTGTCAGACGTGTCAGTACTGAAGTGAGTGCCACACTATCAGAGTGTCAGTACTGAGGGAGTGTCACACTGTCAGACCGTGAGTGCTAAGGGAGTGCTACACTGCCAAAGACTCAGTGCTGAGGAAGTTCAGCAATGCCAAAGGGTCAGTCCTGAGGGAGTGCTCCACTGTCAGAGGTCAGTACTGATGGAATGCTGCAATTTCAAATGATCAGTACTGCGGGAGTGTCACGCTGTCAGCGGGTCAGTACTGAGGGGGTGCAGCACTGTCAGATAATCAGTATTGCGGAGTGTCGCACTGTCCGAGGGTCAGTACTGAGGGACCGCTGTACTGTCAGAAGCTCAGTACTGAGGGTCCACTGCACTGTGAGAGTGTCAGTAATGCGTGAGTGCTACACTGTGAGAAGGTCAGTACAGAGACAGTGCTGCTCTGTCCAAAGCTCAGCACTGAGGGAGTGCTGCAATGTCAGAGGGTCAATAGTGAGGGAGTGCCACACTGTCCGATCGTCAGTACTGAGAGAATGCTATACTGCCAAAGAGTCAGTACTGAGGTAGTGCTGCACTGTCAGAGTGCCAGTACAGAGGGAGTGTTGTAATGTCAGAGGGTCAGCACTGAGGGAGTGCTGCAATGTCAGAGTGTCAGTACTGAGGGAGTGCTGCACTGTCAGAGGGGTCAGTACTGAGGGATTGCCACACTGTCCGATGATCAGTACTGAGGGAGTGTCATTCTGTCAGAGTTTGAGTTCTGAGATAGTGCTTCAGTGCCAAAGAGTCAGTACTGAGAGAGTGCTGCGTTTTCAGAGGGTCAGTACTGAGTGATTCTTGCATTGTCAGAGAGTTAGTGTAGAGGGAGTGCAGTATTGTCAGAGAGTCAGGACGGAGGAAGCGCTGAAATGTCAGACGATCAGTATTGCGTGAGTGTCACAATGTCAGGGGGTAAGTACGGAGGGAGTGCTGCACTGTCAGGGGGTCTGTACTGAGGGAGTGCTGCACTGCCAGAGGGTCAGTACTGAGGGAATGTTGCACTGTCAAATGGTCAGTACTGAGGGAGTGCAGCGCTGTCAGAGGATCAGTACTGAGGGAGTGTCACACTGCCAGACCGTGAGTGCATAGGGAGTGCTACCGTGCCAAAGAGTCAGTGCTGAGGGAATGCTGCACTGCCAAAGGGTCAGTACTGAGGGAGTGTTCCACTGTTAGAGGTCAGTACTGAGGGAGTGCTTTATTGTCAGATGATCAGTCCGGCGGGATTGTCACACTGTCAGAGGGTCAATAGTGTTGGAGTGCTGCACTGTCAGATGATCAGGACTGCGGGAGTGTCGCACTGTCCGAGGGTCACTTCTGAGGGACCACTGCACTGTCAGAAGCTCAGTACTGAGCGTCCACTGCACTGTGAGAGGGTAAGTACTGAGTGAGTGCTACACTGTGAGAAGGTCAGTACGGAGGCTGTGCTGCAATGTCAGAGGGTCAGTAATGAGGGAGAGCCACACAGTTCGATCGTCAGTACTGAGGGAGTTCGGCACTGTCAGAGGGGTCAGTACTGAGGAAGTGTTGTAATGTCAGAGAGTCAGTATTGAGGGAGTGTCACACTGTCAGAGTGTCAATGCTGAGGGAGTGCTGCACTGTCAGGGTGTCAATACAGAGGGAATCCTGCACTGTCAGAGAGTCAGGACTGAGGGAGTGCTGCACTGCCAGAGGGTACGTAGTGATGGATTCTTGCATTGTCAGAGAGTCAGTGCTGAGGTAGTGCTGCACTGTCAGACGTGTCAGTACTGAAGGGAGTGTCACACTGTCAGACCGTGAGTGCTGAGGGAGTGCTACCCTGCCAAAGGGTCAGTGCTAACGGAGTGCTACCCTGCCAAAGATTCAGTGTTGAGGGAGTGCGGCACTACCAAAGGGTCAGTACTGAGGGAGTGCTCCACTGTCAGAGGTCAGTACTGATGTAATACTGCAATGTTAAATGATCAGTACTGCGGGATTGTCACACTGTCAGAGGTTCAGTACTGAGGGAGTGCTGCACTGTCAGATGATCAGTACTGCGGGAGTGTCACGCTGTCAGCGGGTCAGTACTGAGGGGGTGCTGCACTGTCAGATGATCAGTACTGCGGGAGTGTCACGCTGTCAGAGGGTCAGTACTGAGGGGGTGCAGCACTGTCAGATGATCAGTACTGCGGGAGTGTCGCACTGTCCGAGGGTCAGTACTGAGGGACCGCTATACTGTCAGAAGCTCAGTACTGAGGGTCCACTGCACTATGAGAAGGTCAGTAATGAGTGAGTGCTATACTGTGAGAAGGTCAGTACAGAGGGCGTGCTGCTCTGTCAGAAACTCAGCACTGAGGGAGTGCTGCAATCTCAGAGGGTCAGTACTGAGGGAGTGCCACACTGTCCGAATGTCAGTACTGAGGGAATGCTGCACTGCCAAAGAGTCAGTACTGAGGGAGTGCCGCACTGTCAGAGTGCCAGTACAGAGGGAGTGTTGTAATGTCAGAGGGGTCAGTACTGAGGGAGTGCCTCACTGTCAGATGATCAGTACTGAGGGAGTGTCATTCTGTCAGAGCGTGAGTTCTGAGATAGTGCGACACTGCCAAAGAGTCAGTACTGAGGGAGTGCTGCACTGTCAAAGGGTCACTACTGAGGGAGTGCTGCAATGTTAGAGGGTCAGTAATGAGAGAGTGCCGCACTGTCAGAGGGTCATTACTGAGGGAGCGCTGCACTGTCAGAGAGTCAGTACTGAGGGAGTGCTGCACTGCCAATGAGTCAGTACTGAGGGAGTGCTGCAATGTCAGAGTGTCAGTACTGAGGGAGAACTGCGCTGTTAGGGGGTCAGAACTGAGGGAGTGCTGCAGTGTCAAAGGGTCAGTACTGAAGGAGTGCTGCACTGCCAGAGGGTCAGTACTGAGGGTGTGCTGCACTATCAGCGGGTCAATACAGAGGGAGTGTCACACTGTCAGCGTGTCAATACTGAGGGAGTGCTGCAGTGTCAAAGGGTCAGTACTGAGGGAATGCTGCACTGTCAGAGGGTCATAACTGAGGGAGGGTGGCACTGCCAGAGGGTCAGTACTGAGGGATTCTTGCATTATCTGAGAGTCAGTGCTGAGGGAGTGCTGCACTGTCAGACGTGTCAGTACTGAAGGGAGTGCCACACTGTCAGAGTGTCAGTACTGAGGGAGTGTCACACTGTCAGTGGGTCAGTACTGAGGGAGTGCTATCCTGGTAAAGAGTCAGTGCTGAGGGAGTGCTGCACTGCCAAAGGGTCAATACTATGGGATTACTGCAGTGTCAGATGATCAGTACTGCTGGAGTGTCACACTGTCAGTGGAACAGTACTGAGGGAGTGCTGCACTGTCAGATGGTCAGTACTGCTGGAGTGTCACACTGTCAGAGGGTCAGTACTGAGGGAGTGCTGCAATGTCAAAGGGTAATTACTGAGAGAGTGCTGCCCTGTCAGAGGGTCAGTACTGTGCGAGTACTACACTGTCAGATGATCAGTACTGAGGGAGTGCCGCACTGTCTGTGGGTCAGTACTGAGGGAGTGCTGCAATGTCAAAGGGTAATTACTGAGAGAGTGCTGCACTGTCAGAGGGTCAGTATTTAGGGAGTGCTGCACTGTCAGAGTGTCAATTCAGAGGGATTCTTGCATTGTCTGAGAGTCAGTGCTGAGGGAGTGCTGCACTGTCAGACGTGTCAGAACTGAAGGGAGTGCCACACGGTCAGAGGGTCAGTACTGAGGGGGTGCTGCACTGTCAGATGATCAGTACTGCGGGAGTGTCACGCTGTCAGAGAGTCAGTACTGCGGGGGTGCAGCACTGTCAGATGATCAGGATTGCGGGAGTGTCGCACTGTCCGAGGGTCAGTACTGAGGGACCGCTATACTGTCAGAAGCTCAGTACTGAGGGTCCACTGCACTATGAGAAGGTCAGTAATGAGTGAGTGCTACACTGTGAGAAGGTCTGTACAGAGGGCGTGCTGCTCTGTCAGAAACTCAGCACTGAGGGAGTGCTGCAATCTCAGAGGGTCAGTACTGAGGGAGTGCCACACTGTCCGATCGTCAGTACTGAGGGAATGCTACACTGCCAAAGAATCAGTACTGAGGGAGTGCCGCACTGTCAGAGCGTGAGTTCTGAGATAGTGCGACACTGCCAAAGAGTCAGTACTGAGGGAGTGCTGCACTGTCAAAGGGTCACTACTGAGGGAGTGCTGCAATGTTAGAGGGTCAGTAATGAGAGAGTGCCGCACTGTCAGAGGGTCATTACTGAGGGAGCGCTGCACTGTCAGAGGGTCAGTACTGAGGGAGTGCTGCACTGCCAATGAGTCAGTACTGAAGGAGTGCTGCTATGTCAGAGTGTCAGTACTGAGGGAGAACTGCGCTGTTAGGGGGTCAGAACTGAGGGAGTGCTGCAGTGTCAAAGGGTCAGTACTGAGGGAGTGCTGCACTGTCAGAGGGTCAGTACTGAGGGTGTGCTGCACTATCAGAGGGTCAATACAGAGGGAGCGTCACACTGTCAGAGTGTCAATACTGAGAGAGTGCTGCAGTGTCAAAGGGTCAGTACTGAGGGAATGCTGCACTGTCAGAGGGTCATAACTGAGGGAGGGTTGCACTGCCAGAGGGTCAGTACTGAGGGATTCTTGCATTATCTGAGAGTCAGTGCTGAGGGAGTGCTGCACTGTCAGACGTGTCAGTACTGAGGGAGTGTCACACTGTCAGACGGTCAGTACTGAGGGAGTGCTATCCTGCCAAAGAGTCAGTGCTGAGGGAGTGCTGCCCTGCCAAAGGGTCAATACTATGGGATTACTGCACTGTCAGATGATCAGTACTGCTGGAGTGTCACACTGTCAGTGGAACAGTACTGAGGGAGTGCTGCACTGTCAGATGGTCAGTACTGCTGGAGTGTCACACTGTCAGAGGGTCAGTACTGAGGGAGTGCTGCCCTGTCAGAGGATCAGTCCTGTGCGAGTACTACACTGTCAGATGATCAGTACTGAGGGAGTGCCGCACTGTCAGTGGGTCAGTACTGAGGGAGTGCTGCAGTGTCAAAGGGTAATTACTGAGGGAGTGCTGCAGTGTCAAAGGGTAATTACTGAGGGAGTGCTGCACTGTCAGAGGGTCAGTACTGAAGGAGTGCTGCACTGTCAGAGTGTCAGTTCAGAGGGATTCTTGCATTGTCTGAGAGTCAGTGCTGAGGGAGTGCTGCCCTGTCAGACGTGTCAGAACTGAAGTGAGTGCCACACTGTCAGAGGGTCAGTATTGAGGGAGTGCTATCCTGCCAAAGAGTGTGTGCTGAGGGAGTGCTGCACTGCCAAAGGGTCAGTACTGAGGGAATGCTCCACTGTGAGATGATCGGTACTGCGGGAGTGTCACGCTGCCAGAGGCTCTGTAACGAGGGAGTGCTGCACTGTCAGAGGATCAGTACTGGGGGAGTGGCACACTGTCAGAGCGTGAGTGCAGAGGGAGTACTACAATGTCAAAGAGTCAGTACTGAGGGAACGCTGCACTGTCACACTGTCAGAGCGTGAGTGCAGAGGGAGAGCTACACTGCCAAAGAGTCAGTACTGAGGGAGCTATGCACTGAAAGAGGGTCAGTACTGAGAGAGCCCTGCATTGCCAGAGAGTCAGTATCGAAGGAGTGCTGCATTGACAGAGGGTCGGGACGCAGGAAGCGCTGAAATGTCAGAGGGTCAGTACTGAGAGAGTGCTGAACTGCGAGAGTGTCAGTATTGACAGAATGCTGCACTGTCAGATGGTCAGTACTGCGTGAGTGTCACACTGTCAGTGGGTCAGTACTGAGGGAGTGCTGCACTGTCAGATGGTCAGTACTGCGGGAGTGTCGCACTGTCAGAGGGTCAGTAATGAGGGAGTGCTGCACTGTCAGAGGGTCAGTACTGTGCGAGTACAACACTGTCAGATGATCAGTACTGAGGGAGTGCCGCACTGTCAGTGGGTCAGTACTGAGGGAGAGCTGCACTGTCAGTGGGTCATAACTGAGGGAGTGCCACACTGTCAGAGTGTCAGTACTGAGGGAGTGCTGCACTGTCAGAGTGTCAGTACTGAGGGAGAGCTGCACTGTCAGTGGGTCACAACTGAGGGAGTGCCACACTGTCAGAGTGTCAATACTGAGGGAATGCTGCACTGTCAGAGGGTCAGTACTGAAGGAACTTTGCGCGGTCCGAGGGTCAGTACTGAGGGAGTGCTGCACTGTCAGACGTTTCAGTACTGAAGGGAGTGTCACACTGTCATAGGGTCTGTACTAAGGGAGTGCCAACCTGCCAAAGAGTCAGTGCTAAGGGAGTGCTATCTTGCCAAAGAGTCAGTGCTGAGGGAGTGTCGCACTGTCAGAGGGTCAGTACTGAGGGAGTGCCGCACTGTCAGTGGGTCAGTCCTGAGGGAGTGCTGCACTGTCAGAGTGTCAGTACTGAGGGAGTGCTGCACTGTCAGAGGGTCAGGACTGAAGGAACTTTGCACTGTCAGAGGGTCAGTACTGAGGGATTCTTGCATTGTCAGAGAGTCAGTACTGAGGGAGTGCCACACTGTCAGAGTGTCAGTACTGAGGGAGTGTCACACTGTTATAGGGTCTGTACTGAGGGAGTGCCAACCTGCCAAAGAGTCAGTGCTGAGGGAGTGCTCCACTATCCGATGTCCGTACTGAGGGAGTGCTGCACTGTCAGAGGATCAGTACTGAGGGAGTGTCACTCTGTCAGAGCGTGAATGCTGAGGGAGTGCTGCACTGCCAAAGGGTCAGTACTGAGGGAGTGCTGCTCTGTCAGAAGCTCAGCACTGATGGAATGCAGCAATGTCAAATGATCAGTACTGTGGGATTGTCACACTGTCAGAGGGTCAGGACTGAGGGAGTGCAGAACTGTCAGATGATCAGTACTGTGGGAGTGTTGCACTGACCGAGGGTCAGTAATGAGGGACCGCTGCACTGTCAGTAACTCAGAACTGAGTGTCCACTGCACTGTGAGAGGGTCAGTAATGAGTGAGTGCTACACTGTGAATAGGTCAGTACAGAGGGAGTGCTGCTCTGTCAGAAGCTCAGCACTGAGGGAGTGCTGCAATGTCCGATCGTCAGTACTGAGGGAGTGCTACACTGCCAAAGAGTCAGTACTGATTGAGTGCTGCACTGTCAGAGTGTCAGTACAGAGGGAGTGTTGAATTGTCAGAGGATCAGTACTGAGGGAGCGTCATTCTGTCAGAGCGTGAGTTCTGCGATAGTGCTACACTGCCAAAGAGTTAGTACTGAGGGAGTGCTGCACTGTCAGAGGGTCAGTCCTGAGGGAGTGCTGTACTGTCAGAGGGTCAGTACTGAGAGAGTGCCGCACTGTTAGAGGGTCATTACTGAGGGAGCGCTGCACTGTCAGAGGGTCAGTACTGAGAGAGTGCTGCACTGCCAATGAGTCAGTACTGAGGGAGTACTGCAATGTCAGAGTGTCAGTACTGAGGGTGAGCTGCGCTGTCAGGTGGTCAGAACTGAGGGAGTGCTGCAGTGTTAAAGGGTCAATACTGAGGGAGTGCTGCACTGTCAGAGGGTCCGTACTGAGGAAGTGTCACACTGTCAGAGTGTCAATACTGAGGGAGTGCTGCACTGTCAGAGTGTCAATACTGAGGGAGTGCTGCACTGTCAGAGGGTCAGTAATGGGGGATTCTTGCATTGTCAGAGAGTCAATGCTGAGGCAGTGCTGCACTATCAGACGTGTCAGTACTGATGGGAGTGCCACACTTTCAGAGTGTCAGTACTGAGGGAGTGTCACACTGTCATAGGGTCAGTACTGAGGGAGTGCTACCCTGCCAAAGAGTCAGTGCTGAGGGAGTGCTGCACTGCCGAAGTATCAGTACTGAGGGAGTGCTCCACTGTCAGAGGTCAGGACTGAGGGTGTGCTGCACTGTCAGAGTGTCAGTACTAAGGGATACCTGCATTGCCAGAGAGTCAGAACAGAGGGAATGCAGCATTGTCAGAGGTTTGGGACGGAGGAAGCGCTGAAATGTCAGAGGATCAGTACTGAGAGAGTGTTTGAATTGTGAGAGGGTCAGTACTGAGAGAGAGCTGCACTGTCAGATGGCCCGTACTGCGGGAGTGTCACACTGTCAGAGGGTCAGTACTGAGGGAGGCTGCATTGTCAGAGGGTCAGTACTGAGAGAGTGCCACACTGTCAGAGGGTCAGTACTGAGAGAGAGCTACACTGTCAGTGGGTCTGTACTAAGGGATTCCTGCATTGCCAGAGAGTCAGAACAGAGGCAATGCTGCACTGCCAGAGCGTCAACACTGAGGGATCCTTGCATTGTCAGAGAGTTAGTGTAGAGGGAATGCAGCATTGTCCGAGGGTTGGGACGCAGGAAGCACTGAAATGTCAGACGGTCATTACTGAGAGAGTGCTTGAATTGTGAGAGGGTCAGTAGTGAGAGAGAGCTGCACTGTCAGATGATCAGTACTGCGGGAGTGTCACACTGTCAGAGGGTCAGTACTGAGGGAGGGCTGCATGGTCAGAGTGTCAGTACTGAGAGAGTGCCGCGCTGTTAGAGGGTCAGTACTGAGAGAGTGCCGCACTGTCAGAGGGTCAGTATTGAGAGAGTGCTGCACTGTCAGGGTGTTTGTACTGAGGGATTTCTGCACTGTCAGAAGGTCAGTACTGAGGGATTCCTGCATTGCTAGAGAGTCAGTATAGAGGGAGTGCCGCATTGTCAGAGGTTCAGGACGCAGAAAGCGCTGAAATGTCAGAGGGTCAGTACTGCGAGAGAGCCGAACTGTGACAGTGTCAGTACTGAGAGAGTGCTGCACTGTCAAATGGTTTGTACTGCGCGAGTGTCACACTGTCAGAGGGTCAGTACTGAGGGAGTGCTGCAATTTCAGAGTATCAGTACTGAGGGAGTGCTGCACTGTCAGAGGGGTCAGTGCTGAGGCAGTGCCACACTGTCAGACGATCAGTACTGAGAGAGTGTCACAATGTCAGAGCATTAGTACTGAGGGAGCGCAGCACTGTCAGAGGATCAGTACTGAGGCAGTGGCACAATGTCAGAGCATTAGCACTGAGGAGTGTCACAATTTCAGAGGGTCAGTGCTGCAGGAGAACTACACTGCAAAAAAGTCAGTACTGAAGGAGTGCTGCACTGTCAGTGGGTCAGTTCTGAGGCAGTGACACACTGTCAGATGGTCAGCACTGAGGGAGTGCTGCAATGTCAGAGGGTCAGCACTGAGGTAGTGTCACAATTTAAGAGTGTCAGTAAAGAGGGAGTGTCACACTGTCAGAGGCTCAATACTGAGGGAGTAGTGCACTGTCAGACGGTCAGTACTGAGGGAGTGCCACACTGTAAGAGGGTCAGTGTGGAGGGACCACTGCACTGTCAGATGGGTCAGTACTGAGGGATTGCTGCACTGTCAGAGGGTCAGTACACAGGGATTCTTGCATTTTCAGAGTGTCAGTACTGAGGGATTTCTGCATTGTCAGAGAGATAGTATAGAGAGAGTGCAGCATTGTCAGAGAGTCGGGTCGGAGAAAGCGCTGAAATGTCAGAGGGTCAGTACTGAGGGAGTGCTGCACTGTCAGAGGGTCAGTACTGAGGGAGTGCTGCACTGTCAGAGGGTCTTTACTGAGGTACTGCTGCACTGCCAGAGGACCAGTACTGAGGGAGTGCTGCACTGTCAGAGGGTCTTTACTGAGGTAGTGCTGCACTGTCAGAGGACCAGTACTGAGGGAGTGCTGCACTGTCAGAGTGTCAGTTCAGAGGAAGTGCTGCACTGTCAGAGGGTCAGTATTGAGGGAGTGCCGCACTGTCAGAGGGTCATTACTGAGTGAGCGCTGCACTGCCAGTGGGTCAGTACTGATGGAGTGCTGCACTTCCAAAGAGTCAGTACTGAGGGAGTGCTGCACTGTCAGAGGGTCAGTACTGAGGGAGTGCCACACTGTCAGAAGATCAGTACTTAGGGAGTGCTGCACTGTCTGAAGGTCTGTACTGAGGGAATGCTGCACTGTCAAAGGGTCAGTACTGAGGGATTACTGTAATGTCAGAGGGGTCAATACTGAGGGAGTGTTGTAATGTCACAGAGTTCAGTACTGAGAGACTGCCACACTGTCAGAGGATCAGTACTGAGGGAGTGTCACATTGTCAGAGCGTGAGTGTTGAGGGAGTGCTGCACTGCCAAAGAGTCAATACTGAGAGAGTGCTGCGCTGTCAGAGGGTCATTACTGAGGGATCCTTGCATTGTCAGAGATTTATTGTCGAGGGAGTGCAGTATTGTCAGAGAGTCGGGACGGAGGAAGCGCTGAAATGAGAGAGGGTCAGTACTGAGAGAGTGCTGTACTGTGAGAGGGTCTGTACTGAGGGAGTGCTGAACTGTGAGAGGGTCAGTACTGAGGGAGTGCTGCACTGTCAGATGGTCAGTATTGCGGGAGTTTCACTGTCCGAGGGTCAGTACTGAGGGACCACTGCACTGTCAGAGGGTCAGTTGTGAGGGAGTGCTGCACTGTCCGATAATCAGTACTGAGGGTGTGCCACACTGTCTGATCGTCAGTACTGAGGGAGTGTCACACTGTCAGATGGTCAGTACTGACGGAGTGTTTTAATGTCAGAGGGTCAGTACTGTGGGAGTGTCACACGGTCAGGGCGTCAGTACTGAGAGAGTGCTGCACTGTCAAAAGGTCAGTACTGAGGGAGTGCGGCACTGCCAGAAGGTCAGTACTGAGGCAGTGCTACAGTATCAAAGGATCATTACTGAGGGAGTGCTGTGCTGTCAGATTTCAGTACTAAGGGATCACTGAACCCTCAGTGGTTTAGTACTGAGAGAGCTCGACACTGCCAAAGGGTCAGTGCGAAGATTTGTAGCTCGGGTGCTCGTTGTTGTGGTTCTGTTCGCCGAGCTGGAAGTTTTTGTTGCAAACGTTTCGTCCCCTGGCTAGGCGACATCATCAGTGCTTGGGAGCCTCCTGCGAAGCGCTTCTTTGATGTTTCCTCCGGTGTTTATAGTGGTCTGTCCCTGCCGCTTCCGGTTGTCAGTTTCAGCTGTCCGCTGTAGTGGTTGGTGTATTGGGTCCAGGTCGATGTGTTTGTTGATGGAGTTTGTGGATGAATGCCATGCCTCTAGGAATTCCCTGGCTGTTCTCTGTCTGGCTTGCCCTATGATAGTAGTGTTGTCCCAGTCGAATTCATGTTGCTTGTTGTCTGCGTGTGTGGCTGCTAAGGATAGCTGGTCGTTTCATGGCTAGTTGATGTTCATGCATGCGGATTGTTAGCTGTCTTCCTGTTTGTCCTATATAGTGTTTTGTGCAGTCCTTGCATGGTATTTTGTACACTGCATTCGTTTTGCTCATGTTGGGTATCGGGTCCTTCGTTCTGGTGAGTTGTTGTCTGAGCGTAGCTGTTGGTCTGTGTGCCGTTATGAGTCCTAGGGGTCGCAGTAGTCTGGCTGTCAGTTCCGAGATGCTCCTGATTTATGGTAGTGTGGCTAATCCTTTTGGTTGTGGTATGTCCTCGTTCTGTGGTCTTTCTCTTAGGCATCTCTTGATGAAGTTGCGCAGGTATCCGCTTTTGGCGAATACCTTCTATAGGTGTTCCTCTTCTTCTTTTTGCAGTTCTGGTGTCCTGCAGTGTGTTGTGGCCCTTCTGAATAGTGTCCTGATGCAGCTTCGTTTGTGTGTGTTGGGGTGGTTACTTTCATAATTTAGGACTTGGTCTGTGTGTATGGCTTTCCTGTATACGCTTGTCGTGAATTCTCCGTTCGGTGTTCTCTGTACCATCACGTCTAGGAATGGGAGTTGGCTATCCTTTTCTTCTTCTCTCGTGAATCGGATTCCTGTGAGTGTGGCGTTGATGATCCGGTGCGTTTTTTTTTCAATTTCCGTGTTTTTAATGATTACAAACGTGTCATCGACATACCTGACCCAGAGTTTGGGTTGAATTTGTGGTAGGACTGTTTGTTCTAACCTTTGCATAACTGCCTCTGCTCTGAGTCCCAAGATTGGTGATCCCATGGGTGTTCCGTTGATTTGTTCGTATACCTGGTTGTTGAATGTGAAGTGTGTTGTGAGGCACAAGTCCAGTAGTTTAAGTATGCCGTCTTTGTTGATAGGTTCAGCGTCCTGTTTTTTGTTCTGTATGTCCCGTAGGTTGGCAATTGTTTCTCTGGCTAGGGTTTTGTCAGTCGAAGTGAACAGTGCCGTCACGTCGAAAGATATCATGGTTTCTTCTTTGTCTATGTGTATATTTCTGATGATTTCCAAGAATTCCTGTGTTGATTGTATAGAGTGTTTGGATCCGCTGACCAGGTGTTTCAGTTTCTGTTGTAGTTCTTTGGCCAGTTTGTATGATGGTGTCCCTGGTAGTGATACTATGGGTCTGAGTGGGATGTCTGGTTTGTGTACTTTCGGTAATCCGTAGAATCTGGAGGTGTTGTTGCTTTCCGGTTTCATTCTTTGTAGGTCAGCTCTGGTTATCTGTCCATTTTTTTCGTAGATTCCTTCGTGTGTTATTTATCCTATTGGTGACTTGTGGTGTGGGGTCAAATTCCTTCATTTGGTAGGTGTTGATATCTGCAAGTAGTTGTTGTGCTTTTTGGATGTAATCAGATTTATCTAGGATGACCGTCATTCTGCCTTTATCTGCTGGTAGTATGATTATGTTCTTATCTTTTCTTAGTGATTTCAGTGCTTCCCTCTCCTTGGTGTTGAAGTTATATGTTTGTCTTTTCCTTATTATCATAGGTACGGCCGTTTGTCTCACTGTTTGTTGTGTCTCTTCTGTCAGTCCATTGTTCCTGAGTGTGCATTCTAGTGCTGCTAGGAAGTCTGCTGTCTTGGCGTCCCTGTGGTTGTAGTTGAGTCCCTTGGCCTGTATTGGTCTTTCCATGTCTGTGAGCTGTCTGTGGGAGAGGTTTTTAAACTAGTTGTTTTTTGTAGTGTCCTCTTTGTTGCGACCCCTAGGACTCATAACGGCACACAAACCAACAGCCACGCTCAGACAACAACTCACCAGAACGAAGGACCCGATACCCAACATGAGCAAAACGAATGTAGTGTACAAAATACCATGCAAGGACTGCACTAAACACTATATAGGACAAACAGGAAGACAGCTAACAATCCGCATACATGAACATCTACTAGCCACGAAACGACACGACCAGCTATTCTTTGTAGCCACACACGCAGACAACAAGCAACATGAATTCGACTGGGACAACACTACTATCATAGGGCAAGCCAGACAGAGAACAGCCAGGGAATTCCTAGAGACATGGCATTCATCCACAAACTCCATCAACAAACACATCGACCTGGACCCAATATACCAACCACTACAGCGGACAGCTGAAACTGACAACCGGAAGCGGCAGGGACAGACCACTATAAACACCGGAGGAAACATCAAAGAAGCGCTTCGCAGGAGGCTCCCAAGCACTGATGATGTCGCCTAGCCAGGGGACGAAACGTTTGCAACAAAAACTTCCAGCTCGGCGAACAGAACCACAACAAGGGTCAGTACTGAGAGAGTGCTGCACTGTCAGGAATGCTGGACCGAGGGAGTGCTGCACTGTCAGAGGGTCAGTTCAGAGGGAGTGCTGCACTATCTGAGGGTTAGTACGGAGTCAGGTTCACACTGTCAGAGAATGGGGACTGAGAGATCACCGCCCTGTTGGACAGGCTGTACTGAGGGCCTGCGGCATTGCCAGAGAGTCAGTATTGAGGGAGTGCAGCACTCTCAGAGGGTCGGGATAGAAGAAACCGCTGAAATGTCAGAGGGTCAGTCCTGAGAGAGTGCTGCACTGTCGGACAGTCAGTTCTGAGGGTGTGCAGCATTGTCAGAGGGTCAATACTGAGGGAGTGATGCTCTGACAGATGATCAGTACTGCGGGAGTATCACACACACAACCCTCCACCACCACATTGTTTTCTGCCATTAAACAGATATACACAGGAACACGCACACACGCACAACCCCTGACACCCAATTTGTCTCCAGTCATTAAGTAGATATACACAGAAACATACACACACAATCCTCCACGACCACCCTGTATCCTGCATTTAAGCAGATACATCCAGAATTACACACACAAAACTCCAGCACCACCCTGTCTCCGGTAATTAGACAGTTATACACAGAAACACACACTCACCATTCTCCACCACCAAGCTGTAAACTGCTATTAAACAGACATTTACAGAAATATACAGACAACCCTCCACCGCCACCCTGTCCCCTCTCATTAAACAGATATGCACTGAAACACGCACACACACGCCCAACCCTCCATCACCAACCTGTCTCCTGCAATTAAACAGATGTACACAGAAATACACACACAAACCTCCATAAAAACCTTGTTTCCTGCCATTAATCAGATATACACTGAAACACACAACTCAACCCTCCACCATCACGCTGTCTTCTGCTATTAAGCAGATCCACGACCACCCTGTATCCTCCAATTAAAAATATACATACAGAAATACATACACAAAACTCCAGCACCACCCTGTCTCTGGCAGAAACACACACTCACCACCATCCTCCACAGTGTATCTAACACACCCCGGTCCCCGAGAGAGGGGGGTGGGGGGAAGGACAGTGTATCTAACACACCCCGATCCCAGTGAGGGGCGGGGAAAAGACAGTGTATCTAACACAGCCCGGTCCCAGAGAGAGATGTCTCCTGCTATTAAACAGAAATTTACAGAAACATGCAGACAACGCTTCACCACCACCCTGTCTCCTGTCATTAAACAGTTATACACAGAAACACACACTCACGATCCTCCACCACCACGCTGTCTGCTGCTATTAAACAGAAATTTGAAGAAACATACAGCAACACTCCACCACCACCCTGTTTCCTGTCAATAAACAGATATACACAGGAACACAAACACACACAACCCTCCATCACCACCCTGTCTCCTACGATTAAACAGATATACACAGAAACAGGCACACACCACCCTCCACCACCGCTCTGTCCCGTCATTAAACAGATATGCACTGAAACACGCACACACATACCCAACCCTCCACCACCACCCTGTCTCCTGTCATTAAACAGATATGCAATGAAACACACACATATCTCTCCACCACCTCCCTGTCCCCAGCACTTAAATAGATATACACAGAAACACACACATGCACAACCATTCCACGACCGCCCTGTCCCCAGCACTTAAACAGATATACACAGAAACACACACACAAATCTCCATCACCACCCTGTCTCCTGCCACTGAGCAGATATACACAGAAATGCACACACATAACCCTCGAGCACCACCCTGTCTCCTGTCATTAAACAGATATACACAGAAACACACATACAACCTTCCACGAACACCCTGCCTACTGACCTTAAACAGATGTACACAGAAACGCTCATACATGCACAACCCTCCACCACCACCCTGTCTCCTGCCAGTAAGCACATAGACACAGAAACACAGACACTCTACATTCCACCACCACACTGTCCCTTGCCATTAAATAGATTTACGCCAAAACACACACACACCAGCCTCCTCCACCATTGTGTCCTGCAATTAAACCGGTATATACAGAAACATACACACATATTTCCAGTACCACCCTGTCTCCTGTCATTAAACAGTTATAGACAGAAAAATGCACACACACTATCTTCCACCACCCTGAGCCAGCCCTTAAATAGATGTATATAGAAACACACGCCCACAACAATCCACAAGCACCCTGTCTCTTGCTATTAAACATGTACACACAGAAATACACACACAATCCTCCATCAACCCTCTCTCCTGCCATTAAACAGATATACACAGAAACACGCACACATACAGAACCCTCCACCATCAGCCTGTTTGCTGCCATTAATCATATATACACTTAAACACACACACACCTCCCCAATCACACAGACTCCGGTGATTAAACAGATATAAACAGAAACACACACATCTCGACACCAACACCCTGAATCTTGCCATTAAACAGACATACACAGAAACACACAAACAACCCTCCACAACCACATTGTGTTCTGCCATTAAACAGACATACACAGACACGCACACAAACACACACGTGCGCGCACACCACACACGCGCACACACAATATTTCAACAGCAATTTGTTTCCTGTCATTAAGCAATTAAACAGATATTTACAGAAACATATAGACAACCCTCCACCACCACCCGGGCTCTTGTCATTAAACAGATATTCACAGAAACAAGCACACCCATTCTCCAACACCACCCTGTCTCCTGTCATTAAACAGAAATGCACTGAAACACACACACATCCCTCCACCATCACCGTGTTTCCTGCCTTTAATCAGATATACACAGGAACAGACACTCAAGACGCTACACGACCACCAATCTGTCGCCAGCCCTTAAATAGATATTAACAGAAACACACACTCGCACAACCCTCCAAGACTACTCTATCTCCTGCCATTGAGTAGATATACACAGAAATGCACACACACATTACCCTCGACCACCACCCTGTCTCCTGACATTAAACGGATATACACAGAAACGCACATACAACCTTCCACGAACATCCTATCTACGCACAAACCTCCAACACCACCTTGTTCTCTTGCCATTGAGCAGATATATGCAGAAATACACACGCACACAACCCTCTACCACTACCCTTTCTCCTGCCATTATACAGATATACACAAAAACACACATACAATCCTCCATCACCACCTTGTTCTCCTGCCATTGAGCAGACATATACAGAAATACACACACACAAAACCCTCCACCACTACCCTTTCTCCTGCCCTTAAACAGATCTACCAGAATCTCCACGACCACCCTGTCTCCTACCCATAAACAGATATACACAACAACACATACACAAATCCCTCCACCACCACCCTGTCTCCTGCAATTAAACATATATACACAGAAACGCACAGACCATCCTCCTCCAACCACCCTGTCTCCTGCAAATAAACAGATATACACAGAAACACACATACAATCCTCCATCACCACCTTGTTCTCCTGCCATTGAGCAGACATATACAGAAATACACACACAACCCTCCACCACTACCCTTTCTCCTGCCCTTAAACAGATCTACCAGAAACACACACACAAACCTCCACGACCACCCTGTCTCCTACCCATAAACAGATATACACAACAACACATACACAAATCCCTCCAACACCACCCTGCCTCCTGCAATTAAACATATATACACAGAAACGCACAGACCATCCTCCTCCAACCACCCTGTCTCCTGCAAATAAACAGATATGCACAGAAACATACATGCATATCTTCAGCACCACGCTGTCTCAAGTCATTAATCAGTTATATACAGAAACGCACACACAACCCTCCAACACCACCCTGTTCTCCTGCCGTTGAGCAGATATAAACAGAAATACATGCACACGAACTCTCGACCTCTACCCTGTCTACTGCCCTTAAACAGATATACATCGAAACACAGACACATACAGAACTCTCCACCACCACTCTGTTTCCTGCATTAACCAGATATACACAGAAACACACACAACCCTCCACGAACACCAGTCTGTCTCCTGTCATTAAGCAGACATATACTGAAAAACGCACACAACCCTGCATCACCACCCTATCAACTACCATTAAACATACATGCACAGAGCGGTCCACGATCACACACTCTCCGGCAATTAAACAGGTATAAACAGAAATGCACACGCATCTCGACACCAACCCCCCGTCTCCTGCCATTAAACAGACATACACAGAAACACACACACATTCAGAGCCCTCCACCAACAGCCTATTTGCTGCCATTAATCATATATACACACACACACACACACACACACACACACACACACACACACACACACACACACACACACACACACACACACACACACACACACACACACACACACACACACACACACACACACACACACACACACCTCCGGTGATAAAACAGACATACACAGAAATACACACACAACCCTCCACAACCACATTGTTTTCTGCCATTAAACAGGCATACACACACACACAACACTTCAACAGCAATTTGTTTCCTGTCATTAAGCAATTAAGCAGATATTTACAGAAACATATAGACAACCCTCCACCACCACCCGGACTCTTGTCATTAATTAGATATGCACAGAAACACGCATACTCATCTTCCAACACCACCCTGTCTCCTGTCATGAAACAAAAATGCACTGAAACATACACACATCCCTCCACCATCACCGTGTTTCCTGCCTTTGATCAGATATACACCGGAACAGACACTCAAGACGCTACACGACCACCAATCTGTCGCCAGCCCTTAAATAGATATTAACAGAAACATACACTCACACAACACTCCAAGACTACTCTGTCTCCTGCCATTGAGCAGATATACACAGAAATGCACACACGCATTAACCTCGACCACCACCCTGTCTCCTGCCATTAAAAAGATATACGCAGAAACACACATACAACCTTCCACGAACATCCTATCTACGCACAAACCTCCAACACCACCTTGTTCTCTTGCCATTGAACAGATATATGCAGGAACAACACGCACACATCCCTCGACGACTACCCTTTCTCCTGCCCTTAAACAGATCTACCAGAAACACACACACACACAAACGTCCACACCACCCTGTCTCCTACCCATAAACAGATATACACAACAACACATACACAAATCCCTCTACCACCACCCTGTCTCCTGCAATTAAACATATATACACAGAAACGCACACACCATCATCCTCCACCACCCTGTCTCCTGCAAATAAACAGATATACACAGAAACATACACGCATATCTTCAGCACCACCCTGTCTCAATTCATTAATCAGTTATATACAGAAACGCACACACAACCCTCCAACACCACCCTGTTCTCCTGCCGTTGAGCAGATATAAACAGAAATACATGCACACAAACCCTCGACCTCGACCCTGTCTACTGCCCTTAAACAGATATACATCGAAACACAGACACATACAGAACTCTCCACCATCACTCTGTTTCCTGCATTAACCAGATATACACAGAAACACACACACAACCCTCCACGAACACCAGTCTGTCTCCTGTCATTAAGCAGACATATACTGAAAAACGCACACAACCCTGCACCACCACCCTATCAACTACCATTAAACATACATGCACAGAACGGTCCACCATCATACACTCTCCGGCAATTAAACAGGTATAAACAGAAACGCACACGCATCTCGACACCATCCCCCTATCTCCTGCCATTAAACAGACATACACAGAAACACACACACATATAGAGCCCTCTATCACCAGTCTATTTGCTGCCATTAATCACCAACATCCTGTCTCCTGCCATTAAACAGACATACACAGAAATACACGCAACCCTCCATCAACATATTGTTTTCTGCCATTAAACAGACATACACAGAAAATAAAAGACACACACAGACACCCCACCTACCAACACTCTGCCTCCTGGCATTTATCAGATATACACAGAAACACACACCCAACCCTCCACCACCACCCTGTTCTCGTGCCAATGCGCAAATATACACAGAAATACACATATAAAACCCTCGACCAATAGCCTGTCTCCTGCCATTAAACAGATACACACATATTTTTTAGATTAGATTATTTACAGTGTGGAAACAGGCCCTTCTCGCCAACAAGTCCACACCGCCCCGCCGAAGCACAACCCACCCATACCCCTACATCTATCCCTTACCTAACACTACGGGGAATTTAGCATCGCCAATTCACCTGACCTGCACATCTTTGGACTGTGGGAGGAAACCGGAGCACCCGTAGGAAACCCACGCAGACACGGGGAGAATGTGCAAACTCCACACAGTCAGTCGCCTGAGGCGGGAATTGAACCCGGGTCTCTGGCGCTGTGAGGCAGCAGTGCTAACGACTGTGCCACCGTGCCGCCCGACACCAACACCGTGACTCCTGCCATTAAACAGACATAGACAGAAATACACACACACACACAACACACACACATACACACGCACACACACACACACACACACACACACACACACACACACCTTCAACAGCAATTTGTTTCCTGTCATTATGCAATTAAACAGATATTTACAGAAACATATAGACAACCCTCCACCACCACCCGGTCTCCTGTCATTAAACAGATATACACAAAAACACGTGCACCCATTCCTCCAACACCACTCTGTCTCCTGCATTTAAACATATATACACGCAAACACACAGACACACCACCCTACTCCACTACCCTGTCTCCTGCAATTAAACAGATATATACAGAAACATAGACAGATATCTTCAGCACACCCTATCTCCTGCCATTAAACATACATACACAGAAACATACACGCACACACAACCATTGACCACCAATTTGTTTCTTGTCGTTAAGCAGATATACACAGAAACACACACACAACCCTCCACTGCCTCCCTGTCTCCTTTGATTCAATAGATATATACAGAAATACGCACAAAGACAACCCTCCACTACCACCCTGTCTCCTACAATTCAACAGATATATATAGAAACACATGCACTCAACCCTCCACTATCACCCTGTCACCTGCCATTAAACCGATGTATGCAGAAACACACACACACAACCCTCCATTACCACCTTATTTCAAGCCATTAAGTAGATATACACACAAACACGCATACTACACTCCACCATCATCCTGTCTCCTGCCACTAAACAGATATACACAGAAACACACACACACAAACAGAACCCTCCACCACCAACATGTTTGCTGCCATTAATTAGATATACATATAAACACACACACACAACCCTCCAGCATCACACACTCTCCGGCAATTCAACAGATATAAACAGAAACACAAACACATCTCAACACCGTCACCCTGTCTCCTGCCATTAAACAGACATGCACAAACACACACACACACACACACACACACACACACATACACACACACACACACACACACAAAAACATCCACCACAACCCTGTCTCCTGCCATTAAACAAATATACGTATAAATACACAAACACACAACTGTTAACCGTCAAATTATTTTCTGCCATTAAACAGATGGACACAGAAACGCACACACAGACACAAAACCCCTGACCAACATCTTGTTGCCTGCCATTAAGTAGATATACACAGAAACACACACACACCATGTCTCTTGCAATTAAGCAAAATACACAGAAACAACCCTCCACCACCAACTTGCCACCTGCCAGTAAACAGTTATACACAGAAACACATACAGCACACTCCACCACCACTCTGTCTCTAGCCCTTAAATAGATAGACACAGAAACACACACGCACACAACCCACCACAACCATCCTGCCTCCTGACATTAAACAGATGGACACAGAAACCAACACACACATCCCTCGACCACCACTCTGTTTCCTGCCGTTAACCAAATATACACAGAACCACACACGTAAAATCCTCCACAACCACTCTGTCTCCAGCCCGAAAACGGATATACACAGAAACACACACACACAACCCTCCACGACCACTATGCCTCCTGCCATTAAACAGATATACACAGAAACACACGCACAACCCTCCACCACAGCCCTGTTTCCTGCAATTAATCGAATATGCACAGAAAAACACACGCACACAACCCTCCACCACCACCAGTCTGTCTCCTGTCATTAAGCAGATATATACAGAAAAACACACACAACCCTGCACCACCACCCTATCAGCTACTATTAAACAGACTTACACAGAAAATGAAACACACACAGACACCCCACCTACCAACACTCTGTCTCCTGGCATTAAATAGATATACACCGAAACACACACGCACACGCAACACTCCATGTACACCCTGCCTCCTGCCATTGGTCAGATATACACAAATACACACACACACACAGAACTGTCTCATGCCATTAACCACATATACACAGAAACGCATTCATACACACACTCACTCACTCAAACCTCCGTGACCACCCTGTCTCCTGTCATCAAACAGTTATACACGGAAATACACACACACACACACACACACACACACACATACACACACACACACACACACACACACACACACACACACACACACACACACACACACACACACACACACACACACACACACACACACCACAACCTTCCACGAAACTTAAGGCTGAGGGAACAGCAGTTACGATGCGATTAGGCAAGATTTAGGAAGCATAGGATGGGGAAGGAACCTGCAGGGGATGGGCATATTAGGAATGTGGAGCTTGTTCAAGGAAAAGCTCCTGAGTGTCCGAGATAAGTATGTACCTGTCAGGCAGGGAGGACCCTGTAGAGCGCGGGAGCCGTGGTTTACGAAGGACGTGGAATATCTGGTCAAGAGAAAGAGGGAGGCTTTTGTTAGGATGAGATGTGAAGTCTCGTTTAGGGCGCTTGACCGTTATAAGATAGCCAGAAACGACCGAAAGAGAGAGCTCAGAAGAGCCAGGAGAAGACATGAGAAGTTGTTGGCGGATAGGATCAGAGTAAACCCTAAGACTTTCAATAGGTATTTAAGGAATAAATGAATGACAAGAGTAAGATTAGGTCCAATCAAGGATATTAATGGGAAGTTGTGTGAGGAGTCAGATGAGATAGGGGAAGCACAAAATGAATATTTTTCGACGGTATTCACTCTGGAAAACGACAATGTTGCCGAGGAGAATGCTGAGATCCAGGCAACTAGTCTAGGTGGGATTGAGGTTCACAAGGAAGAGGTATTAGAAATCCTGTAGAGTGTGAAAGTAGATAAGTCCCCTGGACCGGATGAGGTTTATCCTAGGAATCTCTGGGAAGCCAGGGAGGAGATTGCCAAGCTTTGGCATTGATCTTTAAATCGTTATTGTCTACAGGAATAGTGCTAGGAGACTGGAGGATGGCAAATGTGGTTCCCTGTTCAAGAATGGGAGTAGAGACAACCCTGGTAATTATAGACCAGGGAGCCTTACTTCAGTAGTTTGTAAAGTGTTTGGAAAAGGTTATAAGAGATAGGATTTATAATCACCTGGAAAATAATAATTTGATTGTGGATAGTCCACACAGTATTGTGAAGGTTACGTCGTGCCTCACAAACCGTATTGAGTTATTTGATAAGGTGACCAAACAGGTAGATGAGATTAAACCGGTTGATGTGGTGTATATGGATTTCAGCAACGCGTTTAATAAGATTCCCCACAGTAGGCTATTGTACAAAATACGGAGGAATGGGATTGTGGGAGTTATAGCAGTTTGGATCAGTAATTGGCTTGTTGAAAGAAAACAGAGAGTGGTGGTTGATGGGAAATGTTCATCCTGGAGTCCAGTTACTAATGGTGTGCTGCAAGGGTCGGTGTTGGTTCCACTGCTGTTCGTCATTTTTATAAACGACCAGGACGATGGAGTAGAAGGGTGGGTTAGTAAATTTGCAGATGACACTAAGGTCGGTGGAGATGTGGATAGTGACGAAAGATGTTGTAGGTTAAGAGAGGCATAGATAAGCTGCAGAGCTGGGCTGAGAAGTGGCAAATGGAGTTTAATGCGGACAAGTGTGAGGTGATTCACTTTGGTCGGAGTAACCGGAATGCAAAGTACTGGGCTAATGGTAAGATTCTTGGCAGTGTAGATGAGCAGAGAGATCTCGGTGTCCAGGTACACAGATCCTTGAAAGTTGCCACCCAGGTTGACTGTATTGTTAAGAAGGCATACAGTGATTTAGCTTTTTTTTAATAGAGTGATAGAGTTCAGGAATCATTAGGTTATGCTACAGCTGTACAAAACTCTGGTACGGCCGCACTTGGAGTATTGTGTAGAGTTCTGGTCACCGCATTATAAGAAGGATGTGGAAGCTTTGGAAAGGGTGCAGAGGAGATTTACTAGGATGTTGCCTGGTATGGCGGGCAGGTCTTCCGAGGAAAGTCTGAGGGACTTGAGGCTGTTTTCGTTGGAGAGACGAAAGTGGAGAGGTGCCTTAACTGGATTTTTAGATTACATTACAGATTGGAAACAGGCCCTTCGGCCCAACAAGTCCATACCGACCCGCCGAAGCGCAACCCACCCATACCCTTACATTTACCCCTTGCCTAACACTACAGGCAATTTAGCATGGCCAATTCACCTGACCTGCACATCTTTGGACAGTGGGAGGAAACCGGAGCACCCAGAGGAAACCCACGCAGACACGGGGAGAACGTGCAAACTTCACACAGTCAGTCGCCTGAGGCGGGAATTGAACCCAGATCTCTGGCGCTGTGAGGCAGCAGAGCTAACCACTGTGCCACCATGCCGCCCACTGCCACCGTTCCTAAATAATCTAATTAATTATCTAATTAATAGAGACATATAAGATAATCGGAGGGTTAGATAGTGTGGACAGGGAAACTCTTTTTCCAAGTATGCTGACGGCGAGCACAAGGGGGCTTAGCTTTAAATTGAGGGGTGACAGATATAGGACAGATGTCAGAGGTAGTTTCTTTAGTCAGAGAGTAGTAAGGGTATGGAATGCTTTGCCTGCAACGGTAGTAGATTCGCCAACTTTAAAGTACATTTAAATCGTCATTGGACAAGCATATGGACGTACATGGAATAGTATAGGTTAGATGGGCTTCAGATTGGTATGTCAGGTCGGCGCAACATCGAGGACCGAAGGGCCTGGTACTGTGCTGTAGTGGTCTATATTCACGCGCAACCCTCCGCCACCACACTGTCTCCAGCCTTTAAACAGATATACATAGAAACATGCACACAGCCTTCTACCACCACCCTGTCTCCTGTCCTTAAACAGATATACACAGAAACACACATACAGAAAGAACGCGCTCCACTTCCAGCCTGTTTCCTGCAATTAATCAGACATACACAGAAACAGACACACATAAAACACTCCATCACCACCAGTCTGTCTCCTGTCATTAAGCAAATACATACAGAAAAACAAACACATCCCTGCACCACCACCCTAACACCAACAGTAAACAGACAGACACGGAGAAAGAACACACAGACAACCCTCCATCAACACTCTGTCTCCTGGCATTAAACATATATACACAGAAACACACACACACAACCCTCCACCACCACCACCCTGTCTCCTGCTATTTAACAGATATACACAGAAACACACATACACAGAAACACGTACACACAACCCTCCAACACCACCCTTTCTCCTGCCATTAAAAGGATATACGCAGAAACACCCACGCACACAACACTCCATGAACACCCTGCTCCTGCCATTGGACAGATGTACACAATATCATACACACACCAAACTGTCTCGTGCCATTATGCACATGTACACAGAAACACACACATATACTCACTCAAACCTCCTTCACCACCCTGTCTCCTGCCATCAAACAGTTATACACGGAAATACACACACACAACCTTCCACGAACACACTGCCTACTGCCCTTAAACAGGTATACACAAAAACGCACATACATACAAAATCCTCCAACACCACCCTGTCTCCTGCCATTGAACAGATATACACAGAAACACACACACCACCACCCAGTCTCCTGCCATTAAGCACATATACAAAGAAACACACACACCACCACCCAGTCTCCTGCCATTAAGCACATATACAAAGAAACACACGCGCAACCCTCCACCACCACCCTGTTCTCCTTCCATTGAGCACATATACACAGAAATATACACTCAACCTTAGACCATCCCGGTCTGTCTCCTGTCATTAAGCAGATATATACAGAAAACACACACAACCCTGAGCCACCACCCTATCACCGACCATTAATCAGACATACACAGACAACCCTCCATCAACATTCTATTTCCAGGCATTAAACAGATATACACAGAATTGGCTGGCTGACAGAAGGCAGAGAGTGGCTGTAGATGGAAAGTATTCTGCTTAGACGACAGTGTTGAGTGGGGTCTCGCAGGGCTCTGTACTTGGGCCTCTGCTCTTTGTAGTTTTTATAAATGACTTGGATGAGGAGGTTGAGGGGAGGGTTAGTAAATTTGCAGATGACACAAAGTTTGGAGATGTCGTCGATATTATAGAGGGCTACTGTAGGCTGCAGCGCGACATAGACAGGATGCAGAGCTGGGCTAAGAAATGGCAGATTGAGTTCAATCTGGATAAATGCGAAGTGATGCATTTTGGAAGGTGGAACTCGAATGCTGAATATAGGATTAAAGAGAGGTTTCTTGGCCGTGTGGAAAAACAGAGGGATCTGAGTATGCAAGTACATAGATCCCTCAAAGTTGCCACACAAGTGGATAAGGTTGTTAAGAAAGCATATGGTGTTTTGGCTGTCATTAACAGGGGGATAGAGTTTAAGAGCCGTGAGGTTTTGCTGCAGCTCTACAAGTCCCTGGTGAGGCAATACTTGGAATATTGTGTCCAGTTCTGGTCGCCCTACTATAGGAAAGATACAGAGGCTTGGGAGAGGGTGCAAAGAATGTTTACCAGGATGCTGCTTGGACTGGAGGGCTTGCCTTATGAAGAAAGGTTGAATAGGCTCGGACATTTCTTTCTGGAGAGAAGGAGGAAAAGAGGAGACCTGGTAGAGGTGTACAAAATAATGAGAGGAATAGATAGAGTCAATAGCCAGAGAATTTTCCCCAAATCGGGATTGGCTGGTACGAGAACTCATAGTTTGAAGATATTCGGAGGAAGGTATAAAGTAGATGTCAGATGTAGCTTCTTTTTGACACAGAGCGTTGTGAATGCATGGAATGCGTTACCAGAGGTAGTGGCGGAAGCAGAGTAATTGGGGACATTTAAGCCACTGCTGGACATGCACATGGATAGAAGTGAGTTTTGGGTGCGTAGGTTGTTACTATATTTTACATTAGGATTAAATCTCGGCACAACATCGTGGGTCAAAGGGACTGTTCTGGGCTGCACTTTCTTTGTTCTATGTTCTCTGACAATGTGAGTCGACCTCTGACAAACTAATGCCAAATGCAAAAGATGTTTAAATACTTCATCGATTTGCAAAGTTGTCAGCACTATAAGTATGTTTTGGTCATTGTTAATTTTTTTTCCTTGATGGGTTGAAGCTTACCCCACTTCCAACGCTACTGCTAAAACTGTTGTAAATATTTTACTCAAGGAGATTATTGCCTGCTTTGGTATTAGCTTTTGTGTACGGTCTGACAATGCCTCCCATTTCATTGGAGATATTCATGAGGAATTATGCTCTCATTTTGGGATCCACCACTAACTTCATTGTGTTTATTGCTCACAGGCTGCAGGGTTCGTGGAGCATGGTGACTAGAGTCTGAAAACTAAACTTACCAAATGGACTTCTGAGACAGGTCTTTCCTGGGTTAGGGTGGAGCCTCTGGTTTGTTCCACCTACAAGGATACTCCTGTGGGGAAAACTCGCTTGTCCCCAGCCGAAATCATCCGAGGTCGAGCTTTCCTCTCGCCTTGGGATGATGCTTCCTCCCCTATTCCTTTCAAATACATGACTGAGGATATGTCCTCCTGTGTTCTTTCTTTGACCAAAGTTTTGTGAGATCTTCAATCTCAGGTCTGTGCTCCTCATGAGAAACTCCCCTCCCTCAACAATATCCCAACTGTTGAATATCCTAACTCTTTTATTCTCATCATGATTTGGACAAGATGCAGCCTCCAATCTCAATGGCAAGGGCCCTTCCAGGGTTTCCACACCAGTATGACTGCTGTAAAGGTCGCCGGGCATTCCACCTGGGTTCACCTTCATCATTCCAAGGTCATTAGAAGAGCCCCTTGTGGGGTCGGGGGGGAGGGGGTGGTGGATTGTGGTGGTGGTGATGATGGAGATGGAGACGATGGGGAACTGGAAGACAAACCGGAATCAGTTTGTAACAAACCAGTCTACTATGATATAGCTGCATGTTCCGAATCGTAATTTTTCATCTGTTTTACATACCCTGATCGTTAATGCAGAACGACCATTATGATGAAGATAGAACTTAGCCTGTTATGTGGACTCGTTATCGCCGGCATTTGTGCTGAAGAGGGGTCTGTTTACCCGTGTGATCCTGAGCAACCAGAAACTGTGTACCGTTTAAGCTGAAAAAAGATGTCCTTATGTGCCCGAGAAACTGATTCCTTCGATGCATGGAATGTTACTAACAATGACTGCCGCAATGGTCAACTGTACCAAGAAGATCGGACAGTTCATTTACAGAACAAGTCTCAATGGTCTTTACCCTGTCAAGGTGTTTTGTGCCAGTTTGATTTCAGTTGTCCTTTCGGTGTTCCTGGTAAGCGTTGCCTCTTCTCAAAGAGGCCTAAATCGGCACGTCGCAAAAGAGAAAGGGGGAGATGTCGTCCTTCGCTAACAATTTGCTTTCGCAAAGTCATCATAA
This sequence comes from Chiloscyllium plagiosum, assembly GCF_037043375.1. Lineage (NCBI taxonomy): Eukaryota > Metazoa > Chordata > Chondrichthyes > Orectolobiformes > Hemiscylliidae > Chiloscyllium > Chiloscyllium plagiosum. The sequence goes on along the minus strand of NW_028270297.1, from coordinate 654,019 downwards.
AATATTCAGCCAGCATGAAGTGGTCTGTTAAGTCCTCACATCAGCAAAGGACTCTTTGACCACTGTCCCCCTCCCTGAATCCCAACTACGGAGTATGGAATACCTGTTAGGCACTTATCGGATATAATCTTGTGCGAGATAAGCAGCTGTCCGGCCCCATCTCCGGCACTTTTATTTCCCTGCCCAGGAACAAAGACACGGAGGAGTCTGTCCAAAACTTTTCATTCAACTTTGCAAAGTCGGGTGCTGTTCCCGTGGGTACACACACAAGCATAGTAATCTCCACGCATTATATACACGTATATGTGGGCTGGGTCTCCTACTGCTGTCTTGACCAATGAGTGCTAGGGTTCCCCACTGTTTTCCTTATTTGGGTTCTGGTCCCTGCGATTATTTTGTTATTCACTTGGCCAATCAGTGTTTGAGCTCCCCGTTCTTTCCTTATATGGATGATGTTGTACAACTGTGGTTAAGGGCGGTCTCTCAACTATCGAGGAAAGCTGTTACAATTGTTTCATTCATAAAAACATGGGGGAGGTCCGGCAACAGTTTCGAGTGTCTGCTTGTGTTTACTATAAGGTAGAAAAGACTAAAATGCAGCTAACCGTTTAAAAATTACACTACCTCCTACAAATCCCCCGTGTCTTTTCTTACGACCTGTAATTTTTAAACCGTAAGTTTCTTCTCCAGGGCGTTTAATAACTCCCGAGCTTGTTCATCAAACTGCCCGTCTCTAATACTACCCCCGCCCAAGAGGGATTCACGCTGTTCCATCTCGAGATTCATTCGTTCAACCTGCCCATGGGAACATCCCTCTTAGTAAGGGCGGTTTCGATCAGTCGTTGAGTTAATCCCCGGACGCAGGGAATAACGCAACACCCAAGAGCAGTGAGTACCCCTGCCACCACTATACATGAGACGAGAAAGGGAACGACCACCCCCGTCCATTTACCGAACCATGCTTCCAACCAGTCCGTGAGGCCGGAGTCGATGCCCGAGTTTTCGGCCAGTTCGTCCGCCAATGTGGTGAGTCCATCCAGGGCGCGGGTGATGGACCCATCAGGAGCTGTGTTGTTGGGGATGAAAGTGCAGCACTGAGTGCCTATCATGACACAAACACCCCCCTTCTCTGCCAACATCATGTCTAAGGCCAACCTATTTTCCCACGCCATCCTACTAGTGGCGTTCAGTTGTTCTGCTATTCCTTTCACTGCATCCCGGTATAATTAATGAACCTCTGCTGATTGTAGTAAATATAATTAATCCAATCCACGTTCTTATTGATAGTCACTCACCAGAACAGTGACGACTCAAAACCCGCCGCTATCTGGTTCCTAGCCTTGTATTCATCAGGAACACCCCTGGGGACCCCTATGGCATCTAAATATATGTTATCATCGAAATAGGTCTCCAAAGCTCTTTCAGTCTTTCCACTGGAACGGGGTTGCTCTTGTTTTTCGAATGCCAGGGTGAATGGGATGGCCAATTGAACGATTGCACAAGTGACCGTCCATTTTCGGGGCAAAGTCGGTCGCAGAACCCTCCCACCACAGTACCACCAGAGGTCTGCCGTAGGCACATGAATGTGGGAGTAATTCCCGCTCCTGGTAGTTTCATTGACCAGCCGAATTGATCCGCTGCACTTGTCAAATGTCCCCACATCGTTGTCCCACTGTAGTCCCGTCCGAGAGACGCAGGCCTGGTGCGTACCGGTTACCCCTGAGAATGATGGCGGGCGGGGTGCCCTCTCAGACCTGACGGGGGAAAACTTCAAACTCAAGGGTCGACAAGTGGAGTCGTTCCAGGCCTCTCGGTCCTGGTACAGCCTTATCATGCAGTCCAAGGCTCGTGGGTGTTTCTCCCATCCCAGCGGGAATGGGACCACCTGAGGGTTAGGGCGGGCACTCGTGCTTGCGTAGCAATCACTCTTTTTCATGCTCCTCGCAGTATATTTGACCCATTCCATCCAGGCATTCGCCTCCCCGTATCCCGTTTCTATTTCTAAGGTATTTTCCAAATCCGTCACCTCAATTATTCTAATCTTTTCCTGCTCATCGGTGGCGGATGAGCCCCCAGACTCAACTTCAATGATCGTGATATACGTGCAGCACAGCTGCAACCCCTCCTGTCCTGCCTGGCCCCCAACCCTAATACCCAGTATTGTTCCATTAAGGCTCGCTCCGTTGTTTCCCAAGTTCTTTATGGTCATTTCGAGCGGATTGCACTGATTCTGCCCACAATCCCGTCCAGGGGTGATGGGATCACGGACAACTGACACCATAGCCTGGACCCCGGGGCTGGAGGCCTATGTATGCCTTCCCTACCATGCAATTGTAATACTAACGTCTGACCCTGGAATCCCCTTTCTCTCTCTAGGTTCCGTTTAGTTTGATTCAGTTCACTTTTAGTCCTGCAGGGCACCAACCCACATAGTTCTAAGCTAAATGTCTGTGTTGGCTTGTTGGCAAGCACGGAGATGGAGAACCACTGACGGTCCTCTACTTGTTTTTTCCGGAGGTGAAAATTGGGTAACACGCACACTATGACCCAGCCCGAGGATAATGGCATAGCAAGTTAACAATACGATTGACCGCATTTTGTCGTGACACCTGTAGCCAGAGGGCACATTTCCTTTAGACTCGCCAAAGTCCGATTAATTTGTTCTCAGGGTCTCTGTTCCTTAGATGCCTTTGTCAGAGAGGTTCGTTCGTCCTCCGTCGGTTGTGGCACTGGTCCCTTGACTCGAGTGTAATGTGTCCAGCCCTTTTCGGCCGTATGGACAGCCGTTTCGGTCGTCAAAAGTACCAGGAAGGGACCGTCCCAAGTTGGTTCGAGGGTACGTTGCTTCCAGCTTTTAATCAGGACCCACTGACCCGGCTTGACGGTGTGCACCGCAAACTCGAGGGGCGGCGTCTGTGCCAAAAGTCCCTGTTGGCGTAAACGAGATAGCACAGACCCCAGAGACACCACATATTTTTGCACAAACATATCCCGAGACTCGAATACAGGAGCTTCCCCCTTCGGTCCATGGAACGGGAGGCCAAACAGCATTTCGAAAGGGGAGACGCCCAAATTCCGCCTTGGCTGGGTGCGAATTTGCAATAGGGCAAGGGGTAGGCCTTTGGTCCAAGGCAGGCCGATTTCACTAGTGAGTTTGGTTAGCTGCTTTTTGATGGTCTGGTTCATTCTTTCGACCTTGCCCGAGGAGGGGGGATGCCAGGGGGTGTGCAAATCCCAGTCAATCCCCATTGCTTGCACTACATTCTGGAGGACGGTCGAGGTGAAGTGGCTCCCCTGGTCAGAGTCAATAGCGCGGGGTAGCCCAAATCGTGGGATGATTTGTTCGAGTAGAATTTTGCTAACCTGAGTTGCTGTTGCCGTGGCAGTGGGGAAAGCTTCCACCCATCCTGTCAGGTGATCTACTATTACTAATAAATACTTCAGGCGACCTATGGGGGGGAGCTCAGTGTAATCTACCTGGACATACTCAAACGGCCTATAAGCCGGACTCCTACCCCCTTGTCTTGCATGTTGCCGCAGCCCCCTTTTGTTAATCTTTCGACATGTTATGCAATCTCCTGTGACTTGCTTGGCTACCGTGTACAGACCAGGGTGAGCATATCGGCGCAGGAAGGCATCACACAGTGCCTGGACGCCCCAGTGACCCCCTTGGTGTAGACGGGCAATAATGTCCCGCGTCAACGGTCGATTTAGTAGCTGGCGGCCATCGGGTAAGGTCCACTTCCCTTCCCTATCCTTTGTACCCCCCAGAGACACAAGAAGAGTTTCTTCTTTGTCAGTAAACGTGGGCACTTCGGTAATTTCGGATATCTGGGGAATCCTTACCAGGCAGTTTATTACTTCCTTCCCCATCCCGGCCAATTTTGCCTGTTCATCTGCCAATTGATTCCCCAGGGTCTCTATTTTATCATCTTTCTGGTGCCCTTTCACATGTACTACAGCAATCTCTTGTGGCAGCAACAAATCCTCCAAGATCATGGCTACTAGTTCCTCGTGGACCAACTCCTTTCCTCTGCTATTTATCATTCCCCTTTCCTTCCAGATCTTCCCAAAGGTGTGTACTACCCCAAAGGCATACTTAGAGTCAGTGTATATTGTCCCGGCTATTCCCTTTAAATTCCTCAAAGCCCGGTGCAAGGCGTACAATTCGCACGTTTGTGCGGACCAGGCATTCGGTAGCCGTCCACTTTCCACTAATTCCCATCCAGTCTCACTAATGACTGCATAACCGTTGTGTCTTTTCCCATCTATCGCTCGAGAGGACCCGTCAATGTACCACCGCCTTCCTGCATGTAAGGGGGTGTCGCTCAGATCTTCCCTCACTTTACTCTGGTACTCTATTATGTCTGAACAGCAGTGTTCCAGTTCCTCCTCCCCTTCCCCTTTCCAAAGAAAGTCCGCCGGATTCTGGCAGCCCCCGACTTCTATTCGGAGGTCTTCTCAGTCTAACAATATGGCTTCATATTTCAGAATTCTCGAGTCAGTCAGCCACCTCCCGGCCTTCTGATTCAGGATGGCTCTAACCTGGTGGGGAGTAGTGACTGTCAAGGGGGCCCCGAAAGTCAACTTCCTGCTTTCCTCTACCAGCTTTGCCGTGGCTGCCACCGCTTGGACACACTCCGGCCACCCTCGGGAGACTGGATCCAGAATTTTTGACAGGAAAGCCACGGGATTCCTTTCTCCCCCCCAATCCTGGGTCAATACTCCAAGAGCGGTTCCCTTTCTGGAGTTCACAAAGAGACGAAATGTCTTACTAAAATCTGGCAAGCTTAAAACAGGTGCGGTCATCAATTTTTCTTTTAGAATTCCAATTAACTTTTTCTCCTCCTCCTCCCATTTTATTCTATTGGGTGCCTCCTCAATGAGTTTTAGGTACAAGTCTTTAGTAAGGGGGGCATAGTCATCTATCCATAACCGACAATAGCCTAAGAGTCCCAAGAACTTCCGCAACTCCCTCTTGGTTGTTGGGAGGCCTAGTTCGATTATTGCCCGCACTCTTTCTGGACTTATTCGTTTCTGTCCCTGGCTTATCAAGTGTCCCAGGTACTTAACCTCTTTCTCGACATATTGGAGCTTCTTCTGACTCACTCTTAACCCCTTCTCAGCTAGGTAATTTAACAGGGCATTAGTCCCAAGTAGGACGTCCTCCTCCGTGGGCCCGGATAAAAGGAGATCGTCCACGTATTGTATAAGCTTAAGGGCCGGGGACAAGGTTAGTCCCTCCAATAATTGTTCCAGAATCTGCCCGAACAGAGTCGGGGACTCAGTGAATCCTTGGGGGAGCACGGTCCACCTGTACTGCTGTTTTCTACCAGTATCAGGATCCTCCCATTCAAAAGCAAAAAGATCCCTACTGTCCTTGTCCAGGGGACACGCCCAGAAGGCATCCTTTAAGTCTATAACACTAAACCAGCCGTGGTCCGGGGGTATTCGCCCCAGAATAGTGTATGGGTTCGGTACCACAGGGTGCCGTACTTGGACAATTTTATTTACTTCCCTTAGGTCTTGGACCATTCTGTAGCTCCCGTCCGACTTCCGGACCGGCAGGATGGGGGAATTGTATCGTGACATACAGGGCTCTACCAAACCATCTTTTATTAGGTCTTCCATAACTGTCTTCAGACCCTGCCTCCCTTCCCAAGAGATGGGGTATTGGCGCACTCTGACGTCGGGGCTCTGGGGCTTTAATTTTACCTCCACAGGTCGAATTGCGAGTCCCCCCTGGTTCCCTTTGGCGACCCAAACCCTAGGGTCTATCTCTGTCAATCGGGACTCACTAAGGTATGACATGGTAACGGCTAATTCATCCTCTTCTCCCACTTCTATTCGTAATCCGAAACGGACTATCAAATCCCGTCCCAACAACCCATAGGGAAGATGGGGGAGGTGAAGGAGTTCCACCTGGAGCTCCTCCTCCTCCAGCCGCAAGGGTTGTGGTTCGAATATTTTCGCACTAAAAACCCCACCCTTAACTCCTGAAATGTTTAATGTTTTAGCTTGGAAGCCAACCCCCCTAGGATGGAGGGGGATTGAGGACCTGCCGGCGCCTGTGTCAACTAAGAAGGTAACATCTTGTCTAAATGGGCCCACCCGTAAATTTACCAGGGATTCTTGGTAGGCCCGTGTTCCGATCCTCCCCTGACTTCCCTCATCCATTTGTTCACGCTCCATTTCATACATCCCTTCTCTTTCCCTTTTAAACTCGGGACAATCCCTTTTGAAGTGTCCCAGTTTCCCGCAATGGTAACATCCGGCCATTGGAGGCCGCTCAAATCCATAAAATCCTCCTCTCTCACTTCTGCCCCGTCTCGCTTCTCTCCCTCTCCAACTTTTCTTCGACGTTCCTCTTTCCACCCCATAACCTCCCTCCCCTGTTCCGGTGGATTTACAAGCTTCCCGTACAGCTGCCACCATCATTTTTGTCTTCTGTTTCTCCCTTATTACATCCCTCTGAACGTACACCTTCTGTGCTTCCCGTAATAATTCTGCAACATCTTTTTCAGCCCAATCCTCCACTTTCTGTAATTTCTTCTGAATGTCAGGCCATGACTTAGTCACAAAGTGCACCTTAAGCATGCCCTTGCCTATTTCCCCATCGGGGTCTAAACCTGAATACTTTCGCATGGACTCCCGCAAACGGTCTAAAAACTCACTCGGGGATTCATCCTTTTTCTGTCCAACTTCGAATGCTTTCGCTAAATTCCGCTGTTTGGGCACGCAGGTTTGGATCCCCCTGATTATAAGGCTTCTGAGATCTGTCATATTGGCCCGTCCCCCCGCGTCGTTATGATCCCACCGGGGGTCCTCTAAGGGGTACTTCTGCTCTCCACGCTGAGGGCCGTCCTGATGCTCCCTATCCCAAATGGCCATTGCACTATTCCGGATCATAACAATTTCATCGTAATTAAATAGTATTCTCATCATGGCCTGCAGTTCAGCCCATGTGTATATACTGGGCCCCAGATATTGGTCCAGTTGTATTCCCACACTGATGGGGTCGTCCAGTAGACGGGGTAGTTCGTTACGGAGTTGCCGGATATCCCCAGAATTTAAAGGTTGTACTACGAACCCGGTCCGTTCGTTCCCAAACGGCACCTCTCGTAAGGGGTTCAGCTGTTCAATATTGTCACTCCTCCCAGCTCTCAATTCCTCTTCTCGACCTTTCCGCATCTCGAGTCGGACTGATTTCCTAGTGCCTGGGGTGGGTTCTGCGCCCCCTCCTGTGCCCCCCCCCCCCCCCCCCCCCAGCAGTCCCTGCCTCACTGGTCAAAGCCTGCTGGGAATCGGATTTATCCGTCGCAGGAGAGAGGTCCGTGCTGGACGCCTGGTCGTGCGCCTGGTCGTGCGCCTGGTCGTGCGCGGGTGGTATATACGGGGGCGGGGCAGACGGTGGCAAACCGTCGGTGAGGATGTCCCAAGACTTCTGGGGCTTCCTCGGGTCTGTTTGGGGAATCAGAGGATAGAGACGCGTGGGACTCTTGCCGTCGCCCGCCAAACAGGCAGCGGCATATTTGCTCTCTTCTGGGTCAAACGGTTATTTTCTGTTAACATATACATTTAGGATTTGACCCATACTTCATCAGACCCATACTCGGGCCAAACTACCGAGGGGGCGCGGATAGGTTCCTTGGTCCATATAAAACAACAATATTTTATCATGGTCTCTTTCTTTAAGTCCTTTGTTCTACTACTGTCCGTCCATAGACTTAACTTCCGACCTAGTGGACTATCGGGGGGTATTTCTTTCCCATTTGCAGTCTTCCCTGACTTCTCCTTAGTAAATTTAGAAGTCTGATTTCCCATGGTCTATCTTCGGGCCTGGTCTTAAACGCCTAAAGCGTTTTCACAGATGACCGTCAAAACCACGTGGCCAACAAGGAAGAACAAAAAAAATCTCTTACCTTGATCCGTGCACGGAGTTGTCTGGCCTTTTTAAATGTGTGTACCCCCGTGTATAGTCACTAACCGGTCGTCCCAACACTCGTCCGTGTGTTCCTTTTCCAGGATTCAAAATTATTTTTAAATGAGTCGGGTCACATCCTCTCTTGGCCGACGGCCAACAGACCAAGCTGATCAGTGAGAAGTATAAATATATACTAGACGCGTCTTTGTTGTGATCAGGCTTGATCCGTGAGCCGAAGAGACTTCCCCCCCGCCCCCCCCCGGCAATAATTATTTCATCCCGGACGAGCCCCCAATTGTGCGAGATATGCGGCTGTCCAGCCCCATCTCCGGCACTTTTATTTCCCTTCCCAGGAACAAAGACACGGAGGAGTCTGTCCAAAACTTTTCATTCAACTTTGCAAAGTCGGGTGCGAAAAATGGTACACACACATTTATAATAATCTCCACACATTATATACACGTAAATGTGGGCTGGGTCTCCTACTGCTGTCTTGACCAACGAGTGCTAGGGTTCCCCACTGTTTTCCTTATTTGGGTTCTGGTGCCTGCGATTATTTTGTTACTCACTTGGCCAATCAGTGTTCGAGTTCCCCGTTCTTTCCTTATATGGATGATATTGTACAACTGTAGTTAAGGGCGGTCTCTCAGCTATCGAGGAAAGCTGTTACAATTGTTTCATTCATAAAAACATGTGGGAGGTCCGGCACCAGTTTCGAGTGTCTGCTTGTGTTTACTATAAGGCACTTGTGTTTACTATAAGGTAGAAAAGACTAAAATGCAGCTAACCGTTTAAAAATTACACTACCCCCTACAAACGGAGGCAAATAGGATTAGTTCAGTTTCGGAAAACGAGCTGGAATCGGCATAAAAGGCGAAATGATCACTTTCCTTGCAATATGACTCTGTGATTCTATAACTCTGAATTGTGTTCGGCCCTTCTCAGAGTTCACATTGCTTCTAATGTTTCAGTAATTTGCAAAAATTGGAGTTATCCTCGACACACAAAGTGCTGTATAATTTAATAAGAATGAGAGAAAACAATCCTTGAAATCTCCAATGCTCCATGGAGAACATAACTGGAAAGTTCCTCCAGCACAAAGAAGCCGCCAATTTATGACCAGTTTGTTTGCTATCATTCAGTTTTAGTTCAGCATTGATGATATATCCGTTGAGTCCAATGTTAAAGAGGCATTGAAATTAAAAATTACTTGAAGAATTTGCAATCTAAAAGGAAATAATATTTGTGCTTTTAGCGTGCTTAAAGATTGATGGGTCGCGACAACCTGATGAAATTTCTCCCATTGGGAATCAAGGCAGAATATTGCGAGAAGGCAATAAGACACAGGAACCCAATTAGTCCAATCGGCCAAACGAGTCGGGGCTGATAGGTTTTCAATCCCATTTTCCCACATTATTCCAGTAACTTTTGATCTCCGTAGCAATCAAAAACTTATTTATTTATGTTTCAAAAATATTGAATGACCTGTTGTCCAAGGCCTTCTGCGATAATTAATTACACAGATTCATCAATCTCTGGCTCCGATGTTTGTTCCTATCTTAGTTCTAAAGGGTCCTCTGCGGGAGCAGCAGAGGAAGTGACGGCAAGCAGAGGGGCAGCCGGGAAGGAGAACTGAGTATAAATACTCACTGTTTCACCACCAACGGTCATTTGAGTGGGAGCAGCGGCCGAGTTGAGGTGAACCCGGGAGACTACAGCTAAGGTAAGAGTTTTTTTCAAAATTACTTACCTGTAGCGGGCAGCGGTGTTTTGTTTTCTCTCTCCTTCACAGAAAGAGCGGGAGCAGCAGAGGAAGTGACGGCAAGCAGAGGGGCAGCCGGGAAGGAGAACTGAGTATAAATACTCACTGTTTCACCACCAACGGTCATTTGAGTGGGAGCAGCGGCCGAGTTGAGGTGAACCCGGGAGACTACAGCTAAGGTAAGAGTTTTTTTTCAAAATTACTTACCTGTAGCGGACAGCGGTGTTTTGTTTTCTCTCTCCTTCACAGAAAGAGCGGGAGCAGCAGAGGAAGTGACGGCAAGCAGAGGGGCAGCCGAGACCCGGAAGCAGTTAGTGTAAGCTTAGCTGGGTTAGTTTTTTCCCCCTTTAAAAGCGTGAAGGAGAGGAACCCGAGGCACTACACGGGTAGTGCCTCCCACCTGCCCTCCTCCTCTAACCTAATAATAACATCTGTTGTGGCAAGCAGGTAAGTGCTGAATTTTGCTTGTATTATTTAGACACAGTTTTTTTTTAAACAGTTAGCTTTAGAGGGATGGCAGCGAAGGCAGTGCAATGTTCCTCCTGCAACATGTATGAGGTGAGGGATGCCATCGACGTCCCTGCCGATTACACTTGCAGGAAGTGCACCCATCTCCAGCTCCTCCAAGACCGTGTTAGGGAACTGGAGCTGGAGTTGGATGAACTTCGGATCATTCGGGAGGCAGAGGGGGTCATAGATCAGAGTTATAGGGAAGTAGTAACTCCAAAGATGGCAGATAGATGGGTTACAGTGAGGGGGACTGGGAGGAAGCAGCCAGTGCAGGGACCTCCTGCGGCCATTCCCCTCAAGAACAAGTATACCGTTTTGGATACTTGTGGGGGGGGATGACTTACCAGGGGTAAGTAACGGGGCTCAGGTCTCTGGCACGGAGCCTGTCCCCGTTACTCAGAAGGGAAGGGTGAAGAAGAGCAGAGCAGTAGTAATTGGGGACTCGATAGTTCGTGGCACAGATAGGCGGTTTTGTGGGAACGAGAGAGACTCACGTTTGGTATGTTGCCTCCCAGGTGCAAGGGTACGTGATGTCTCTGATCGTGTTTTCCGGGTCCTGGAGGGGGAGGGGGAGCAACCCGAAGTCGTGGTCCACATTGGCACCAACGACATAGGTAGGAGGAGTGCTGAGGATGTTAGACAGGCTTTCAGGGAGCTAGGTTGGAAGCTCGGAGTTAGAACAAACAGAGTTGTTGTCTCTGGTTTGTTACCCGTGCCACGTGATAGAGATTCGAGGAATAGGGAGAGAGAACAATTAAATGCGTGGCTTCAGGGATGGTGCAGGAGGGAGGGGTTCCAGTTTTTGGATAACTGGGGTTCTTTCTGGGGACGGTGGGACCTCTATAAACAGGATGGTCTACACCTGAACCTGAGGGGAACCAGTATCCTTGGGGGGAGGTTTGCTAGTGCTCTTGGGGGGGGTTTAAACTAACTCGGCAGGGGCATGGGAACCCAGATTGTAGCTTCAGGGTGCAGGGCCTGGAGTGTAGGGAGGTGAGGAACATGGCATCAATTTCCAAGGAGGGTGCCTGTAAACAGGGAAGTGGCTTGAAGTGTGTATACTTCAATGCAAGAAGTATACGAAATAAGGTAGGTGAACTTGCAGCGTTGGTTGGTACCTGGGACTTCGATGTTGTGGCTATTACGGAGACATGGCTAGAACAGGAACAGGATTGGCTGTTGCAGGTTCCGGGATTTAAATGTTTTAGTAGGGTCAGAGGTGGGGGTAAAAGAGGGGGAGGTGTGGCATTGCTTGTCAAAGATAGTATTACAGCGGTGGAAAGGACAATGGATGAGGACTTGCCATCTGAGGTAGTCTGGGCTGAGGTTAGGAATAGGAAAGGTGAGGTCACCCTGTTAGGAGTCTTTTACAGGCCTCCTAATAGTCCTAGAATCATTGAAGAAAGGATTGGGAAGGTGATTCAGGAGATGAGTGACAGTAATAGGGTGGTTGTTATGGGGGACTTTAACTTTCCTGATATTGATTGGGAAAGCTATAGCTCAAGTTCGTTAGATGGGTCAGTGTTTGTTCAATGTGTGCAGGAGAGTTTCCTGACACAATATGTAGACAGGCCAACAAGAGGTGAGGCCATACTGGATTTGGTTCTCGGTAACGAACCAGGCCAGGTGTTAGAATTAGAGGTAGGTGAGCACTTTGGGGATAGTGACCATAATTCGGTGATTTTTACACTCGTGATGGAGAGGGATAAGTGTGTACTACAGGGCAAGAATTATAGCTGGGGTAAGGGAAATTATGATGCGGTGAGGCATGACTTAGGATGTGTGGCTTGGAAAAGTAGACTCCAAGGCAAGAGTGTAAATGATATGTGGAACTTGTTCAAGGGGCAACTATTGAGTGTCCTTGATAATTATGTACCTGTCAGGCAGGAAGGAAAGGGTCGTGTGAGGGAGCCGTGGTTTAATAAGGAATTGGAATCCCTTGTTAAATGGAAGAGGGCGGCCTATCTCAAGATGAGACGTGAAGGTTCAATTGGGGCGATTGAGAGTTATAGGGTAGCCAGGAAGGACCTGAAGAGAGAGCTAAAAGCAGCAAGGAGGGGACATGAAAGGTCCTTAGTCGATAGGATTAGGGAAAACCCTAAGGCTTTCTATAGGTATGTTAGGAATAAAAGAATGACTAGGGTAGGAATAGGTCCAGTCAAGGATAGTAGGGGGAAGTTGCGTGTGGAGGCGGAAGAGATTGGGGAGACACTGAATGAATACTTTTCTTCAGTATTTACTCAGGAACAGGGCATTGTTGTCGATGAGAATACTGAGTCACAAATAAGTAGAATGGATGGCTTTGAGGTATGTAGAGAAGAGGTGTTGGAAATCCTGGAAAAGGTGAAAATAGATAAGTCCCCTGGGCCTGGTGGCATTTATCCTAGGATTCTCTGGGAAGCAAGGGAGGAGATTGCAGAGCCATTGGCCTTGATTTTTATGTCCTCTTTGTCTACAGGAGTAGTCCCAGAAGACTGGAGGATAGCAAATGTGGTTCCCTTGTTCAAAAAGGGGAGTAGGGATAACCCTAGTAACTATAGGCCGGTGAGTCTCACTTCTGTTGTGGGCAAAGTCTTAGAGAGAATTGTAAGGGATAGGATTTATGCACATCTGGATAGGAATAATGTGATCAAGGATAGTCAGCATGGTTTTGTGAAGGGCAAGTCGTGCCTCACAAACCTTATTGAATTCTTTGAAAAGGTGACGAAGGAGGTTGATGAGGGGAAAGCGGTAGATGTGGTATATATGGATTTTAGTAAGGCGTTTGATAAGGTTCCCCATGGTAGGCTACTGCAGAAAATACGGAGATATGGCATTGAGGGTGAGTTGGAGGTTTGGATTAGGAATTGGCTGGATGGAAGAAGACAGAGGGTAGTAGTTGATGGCAAAGTTTCTTCATGGAGTGCCGTCACTAGCGGTGTTCCGCAAGGATCTGTTTTGGGACCATTGCTGTTTGTCATTTTTATAAATGACCTGGAAGAGGGGTTAGAAGGTTGGGTGAGCAAGTTTGCGGATGATACGAAAGTCGGAGGAGTTGTTGACAGTGAGGAAGCATGTGGCAGGTTACAGCAGGATATAGAGAAGCTGCAGAGCTGGGCAGAAAGGTGGCAGATGGAATTCAATGTAGCTAAGTGCGAGGTGATTCACTTTGGGAAGAATAACAAAAAGATGGGGTACTGGGCTAATGGTCGGATACTTGGTAGTGTGGATGAGCAGAGGGATCTTGGTGTCCATGTACACAGATCTCTGAAAGTTGCCACCCAGGTAAATAGTGCGGTGAGGAAGGCATATGGCGTACTGGCTTTTATTGGTAGAGGAATTGAGTTCCGGAGTCCTGAGGTCATGATGCCGTTGTATAGGACTCTGGTACGGCCGCATCTGGAATATTGTGTGCAGTTTTGGTCGCCATACTATAGGAAGGATGTGGAGGCATTGGAACGGGTGCAGAGGAGGTTTACCAGGATGTTGCCTGGTATGGAAGGAAAATCGTATGAGGAAAGACTGAGGCACTTGGGGCTGTTTTCACTAGAGAAAAGAAGGTTTAGGGGTGACTTGATTGAGGTGTACAAGATGATTAGGGGGTTAGATAGGGTCGACAGTATGAACCTTTTCCCGCGTATTGAGTCGGGTATTACAAGGGGGCATAGCTTTAAATTAAGGGGGCGTAGATATAGGACTGATGTTAGGGGTAGGTTCTTCACTCAGCGAGTCGTTACTTCATGGAATGCCCTGCCAGTAACAGTGGTGGACTCTCTCTCTTTATGGGCATTTAAGAGGGCATTGGATAGGTATATGGAGGATAGTGGGTTAGTGTAGTTTAGGTGGGCTTGGATCGGCGCAACATCGAGGGCCCAAGGGCCTGTACTGCGCTGTATTCTTCTATGTTCTATGTTCTATGTTCTAACTCTAAGTCTGGTCCCTCGGGTCCTCGTCTCCTGCTAATGGCACCATCTTACCAATTTCTAATTTGGTTAGGCCGTTTAGTATTCTTTACGTTTCAATCATAAGCTGCTTCACCTTACGAAAACCCATCGAGCACAAGTCCACAGGCTTTTTCTCATATGTTCAGCCTTTCATTCCTGGGATCAATCTCATGAACTTCCTTTCGACCTATGGAATATATCACAAGATAGCATAGAATACGCCCTTCGGCCCTTGTTGTTGTGTCGACCTTTTGTCCTACACTGAGTGAACTAAACTAAATACCCTTCACTTTACTATCAGGCAAGTTCTATCCAAAACATGCTTAAGTGTCCCTAAAGTATCTGAGACTGCTACCGTTGCAGCGCTACGTGTGTAAAGAAGCTACCTCTGACATCATCCCTTTACTTTCATGGATCACTTGAAAATTATACCCGTCGTGATAGTCATTTTGGCCCTGGGAAAAAAATACCAGGACATATACTCTATGCCTTTCATCATCTTGGACTTTCTATGTCAAGTCCCCTCCCATCCGTCTTCACTCCACTAACAAAAATCCCAGCTTCCCCATGGTACTCTCCCTTCATCAAAATGTTTTGTCAATAATTCAATAAGGTTTGTCAGGCATGGTCTACCCATTACAAAGCCATGATGACTATCTATTACTCCACTGTTTTTCCAAGTAAGTATAAATCCTGTGTCTCAGAATCATCTCTAATATTTTGCCCATCACTAACGTAAGCCTTCGTAAGGCATGCCCTCTAGCACATTAGCACCATGTAAATCTCCTCTGCACCCTCTCCAAAAATTGCACATTCTTCATACAATGGGGGGACCTGAGCGGAACACAATATTTCAAATGTGGTCTAACCAGGGTTTTACAGAACTGCATTATTACTTTGTGACTGTTAAGCTCAATCCCGCTGCTAATAAAAATCAAAACGGCCAACGCCTTCTTTCTAACCCAATTGACTTGGCTGACAACTCTAAGGGAGTTATGTACGGGTCCCGCTGCTCATCCACATTGCCAGGAAACAAGGAACCAGGTAATGAGCATTCATATTCGAATTTCCAAAATGAAACTTTTCACACCATTCCAGGTTGAACGCAATCTGCCACTGCATCCAGGTCTAATTGCAAACTACAACAACCCTCCACACTATACACTACTCGACCAAACTTTGCTTTATCAGCAAACACACGGACCATCCTTTCTCTTTTTCAACCAAGTCATTTACAAAAAAGAATAAAAAAGGGACAATCCAGAACGAATCCTTGCAAAACACCACTGGTCACTGAGCTCCAGGCAAAATACTGTCCATCTATTATTCCATTCGATCTTTTATGGGCCTGCTAATTGTGTATCTAGACATCCAGTTTTCCTGTATCGACTGCCTCCTTAATTTATAAATAAGCCTACCATAGGTAACTCACCAAATGCCTTACTATTAAACATAGATACCACATCCACTGCCCTCCATTTATCAAAATGTTTTGTCAATAATTCAATAAGGTTTGTCAAGCATGATCTACCCATTACAAAGCCATGATGACTATCTATAACTCCACTGTTTTTCCAAGTAAGTATCCATGTCTAAGTCTCCTGTGTCTCAGAATCCTCTCCAATATTTTGCCCATCACGAACCTAAGCCTGACTGGTCTATAATTCCCAGGGTTATCCCTATTCTCCTGCTTGAACATTGGAATACTTTTGACAAACCTTCACTTATTTGGTACTAAAATGTGGACGGTGAGGACGCAAATATCATCGCCAAAGGGACATCCATCTCTTCTCTCGCTTCCAGTATTAACCTTACGTGTATCCCCTCTGTCCCAGTAGGCTCATCTCTTCTCAAGTGTTTTATTATTTCAATCACATTGTCCTTATTAAAATGAGTTTGTTCAAGCATATTAGTCAGTTAAAAAAGAACATAAGACATAAGAGTGGAAGTCAGGCCATTCGGCCCATCGTGTCCAATCCGCCATTTAATCATGTCTGATGGGTATTTGAATTCCACTCATTCACACTCTCCCCATATCCCTTAATTCATGGTGATATCAAGAATGTATCAATCTCTGCCTTGAAGGTATTTTATGTCTAGGCCTCCACTGCTCCATGGCAATGATTTATGCAGGTCAATCTCTCTCTGGCTGAAGAAATGCCTCCTCATTTCCGTTCTAAATTGACCCTCTCTTCTTTTACGGCAGTGGTACGGGTCTAAGTCTCCAGGCATAACAGAAACAACGTCCCAGACTCCACCCTTTCTCAGCCATGCATTATCGTGTACGTTTGTATTTGATCTTCCCTCAACATTTTAATGTCTCATGAATACAATCCTAGGATCCTCAGCCGTTAATTGTATGTTAGGCCTACGACTCCAGGGATCATCCGTGCATTTCTCCACTGGAAACGTTCCAGTGCCAGTGTGTCCTTCCTGAGGTGTGGGCTCAAAATTGGATACAGCATTCAAAATGAGCCCTCACTGAAGCTTTATAAGTTCTCAGATACACATCGCTGCTTTTACATTCTAACCCTCTTGAAACAAATGACAACATTACATTCGCTTTATTAATCACGGACTAAACCTGCAAATTAACATTTAGAGAATCTTGGAATAGCACTCCCAGATACCTTTGCAGTTGGGCTTTATGAATTTTCTCACCATTTAGAAAATCGTACATGCCTGTAATCATTTTGTTTCCCAAAGTATCAGACCTCGCATTTGCTCACGTTGAATTTCATCAAGCATTTCCTGGACCACTCTCCTAATCTGTCTAAGTTTATCGGCAGCCTTCCCACCTTCAGAGTACTACCTGCCTGTCCATCTAAATTCGTATCATCTTCAAACTTCGCCAGCATATCCCCAGCCCTTTCATCCAGATCGTATCTGCAGCATTTGAACAGCTGTGGCCCAACACAGAATCCTGCAGCGTGCCACTTTTCACCGGCTGCCAGTCCGAAATAGAGTATTTCATCCCAACTCTCGACCTTCATCCTGACAGCCAATCCTCCATCTATGCCAATAGCCCACTTCGAACTCCATTGGCCCTCACCTTACTTAACAGCCTCCTGTTAAGAGCCCTTTGGAAGTTCAAATAGATAGCATCCACTGGGTTTCCCTCATCTATCTGACTTGTTACCTCTTCAAAGAATTCAAAACGAAACCATATTCTCAAATCTTACAGTCACTCTTTATCACAATCAAGCTGACTCAGGATTTATTTTACATTGAAGGCGAAAGTTACACTCACTTGGGAGAGAAACATATGATTTGCGTCTGGCAGCATTTGGAATAATTCATTTGAAATGTCCAAACTCCAGCGCAATCACACTGGGGAGAGACCATTGAGATGTGGGAATTCAGGAAAGTTATTTCTTTACTCATGCAAGCAAGAAACCCACCACCGCAGTCATATGGGGACAGACCCTTCAGTTTTCTGATTGTGGGAAGCGGGCTGTTTCAGAAATACAAACTCCAAACACAACAGCCAGTTCACATCAGAACAAGACAATTCACATGCTCCATGTGTCGAAAGAGATTCGAAAAAGCGAATGCTCTACTTGCAGATACCAAAAGTTACCAACAAGTGGCGATAGATTGAACCCCACAACTGGAGAACCGAATCACCGCCCTACTCAAAAAAACTTCTGAAATCTGGAGAAATAAATAAGACCTATTTTTATAAAAAGGAAACCAGATGGAGCCAACACATCACACGTTTACGGATTACCAAAATTCAGAAACCAGAAAAACCCTCAGAAACATAGTCATGGTACCTGGAGCACAAACTTACAGATTGAAGAATGAGCTACACAAAAGACTAAACCATTTAGTAAAAGGGTCACGGCACTCCATCCCCACCTTGAAGACTATCAAAGACACTAAGATAGAAGAGGATGAAATAATGGTCTCCTATGATGTGACAGCGCTGTGTACATCAATCAACATGAAACTGGCCGAGGAAACATTGATGACTCTATTAGAAGACCCAAAGACACACACAGCAAATTCCACCAACTTCATCGACAATGACAGTGTCATCAATCTTACCACACACTTCAGCTTCAATAACAACGCCTACAGGCAAAGAAAGGGAACAGTCATGGGATCTCCGACATCAGGGTTCTGAGCAGAGTCAGTAATGCAGAGACTTCAACAAACAGCTCTGCCAACCATCCAACCAAAACTTTGGGTCCGCTACGTGGATGACACGGTTGTAATCACTAAATGAAAGAAATTAGAGAAAACCTTCAAGACCATCAATAATATCCTTACTGGCATAAAATGCACTAAAGAGGAGGAAAACATCAACAAACTGCCATTCCTAAATGTCACAATAAAGCGAACAGACAATGGGGAACTTCAAACCAGCGTCGACAGAAAAAAAAATACATACAGACTAAATATTGAAATACAGAAGCAATCATCCCAAAATCCACAAACGAAGCTACATCGGAACATTATTTCATATGAGTCAACATCCACTGCAGCACAGAGTCACTATGCAGATCAGAGGAAAATCGCCGATATCGTGTATTGTAAAAGAATGGGTAACCATGAACACATTCCGCCGATTTCTCAAACAAACAGACAAAACACGTCCAGAGGCCTTAGCCAGTCTCCCCTATATCAACGATATCTCAGAAATGACTGCCAGACTACTCAGACCCCTGAGCATCATGATAGCAAACAAACCCACCAAGACACTAAATTAGCAACTAATGAACTTGAAAGACCCGAGACAGACAAAAGCAAAACTGATGTCACTTACGAGATACCGTGGAAAGATTGTAACAAACACGACATTGGACAAACAGTGAGAAAACTAGCCACCAGGATACATGAACACCAACAGGCCACAAAAAGATATGACCCTCTCTCTTTGGTATCCTTACATACGGATAAGGAAGGACACACATGTACTGGGTCGACACATCCATCCTCGGACAAAACAAACAAAGACACACTCGAAAACTCCTAGAAGCATGGCATTTCAACTGGAATTCTATCAACAAAGACATCGAGTTAGACCCCATATACCACCCCCGAGAAAAAAGAATAGGAAGTGAATTAAGCGCAGGAATGCCGTCACCAACCCAAACAAACCCAAACATATAATTAGATGGCAGGACTTATTAGCAGCGGTTCGCCTGAGACCCCCTGAAGATGTTACCTCGTAGGGTGATGAGACTTCTGGAACTGAACCGTCCAGCTTAGCAAGCAAAACTATACCGAGATTTACTCAGTCTTCCCACCCACTTAGGCACCAGTACGTTCACAAATAACTACAGTTACAGGTTTATGATTTCTCCTGCTCACCCCAATGAACGTACATTGTTCTTTGGATGATTGCACCGATGTTCTAAAATCATGCTGTATTGAAAGTATTCGTATTGTAGAACATAAATGAAATTGCTTATCTGGAGGAATCGGTTTTGGAGCAGAGTTGCAATTACCCACGTTCGCACCGGGTAGAAACAGTCTAACTGCGCAGTGTATTAACAGGGATTTTCTGTCTCTTCAATATTAAATGAACAACTATTTTTCACTTTTTCTTTGCAAGGATAGGATTTTGATGCAATTGACATTTATTTCCAAAATAAACTAATGAAGACCTGTTTCTGGTGACTCTATAAATATCTCTATTCTGGTTATCTTTCCCAGCTTAAAATAAAACAGACGCATTCTGCTATATATAACTGAAAGGAACATACTTTAACATTTTCGTGCCACAATGATTACATTCAATGCTGACATTAAATAAGCGCCATGTCAATTACTTGCTTGTCAGATCAAGATTAATGCCCTGGGACACTATTAATTTTTCCTGTTCTACTCCCCAAAGGTTGAATTATCGAAGGCGCATTTGCTATTTTATTAGGAAGATTAATTTTGCTGTTATCCATACAGTCGATTGCTCGTCCATATGTATTTTCTACTGTCAGCCATGTTTTACTATATTCCATTGCTTTCCTTTTATTTTTGCATTTTACTCTCTCGTCTTATCCATACCATTCCTCAATTACCGCTATTGACACTCAGCCATGCATAAAAAAGCCAAACCTGACTCGGGGATTTCTTTTCGCAATGTGCAAGTAACGTTTGACTTCCACATGTTCTTTCCGCATTCAGCCATTTCTTCAACTGTCCTTTAACGACGCTTATGAGTGTTGACAATCCAAAACATAGAAAAAATGCTGACGCGAGATATAGTCTTAATCCATGCTTGTATTTGGGCACTAAGACTCCAGTTCAACACTTTAACACAAAATCCTTGTTCTGGAAACACCTAATTAGCATTGCTGTCTTAAATATTATAGTTTGTCATTTTAATGCTGGATTAACACTTAACTTTCCTGAAAATTCATGTCCAATCTGAAATCAAGTGTGGAATTGGTGCTGAAATTCAGCGGAAATTGGTCTTAATCAGTATCTGAACGTTAGAACATAAACTTCTAAATTGCTTTACCACTGTGTGTAGGATAGTCTAGGGAAATGTTCACCCATTGAGAATAACATCCAAAACCATAATGCTGATGACTATGTTATGATTCTCTAAGGACATTGTTTGTGCCCCTACAGTACTTTCTGGCTGCAGTCACGAGATATTATTTCTGTTCAATAAGGGCATACTCATACATAACAAAATGACAGATCATAAGTATTTTTGTAAATATTTCTTCTCGATCGTGAACAATGACGATACCCCTTGTGGATACTTGGTTAAATTAATTCATCTTGTCGTATCATTTATAATAATTGCTTAAGTCTGTGGGTAACTTCGTGACATCTTCATTTTCTCGACCAATATGCTGAACCTTCCTCTGATAATAAACATTCCCGTGGGAACGTCGGAAAATCGGCGAAGTAGCTTCAATTTATTATGTTGCTTTGTCACTGTCACAGTCACCTCGTAGCATATTGGCTAAAGTTAGAATTCAGAAGTTAGATGACAGCAGAATTGGCCATCCAGTCAGGCACCTCATGCAACAATTGGTGGTAATTAGAATCTTACATTGTGGAAGCAGATAATTTGAATTATCAGGTCCACACTACCTCCTGGGAAGGTTTTTACCCAGACACACCCCTCTAATAATCCTACATTTTCCACAACCTATACATATAATTGACTGCACAATTAGACAATTTCGAATGGCGAAACCACACACTTTTGGAATGTTGGAGTCGACCAAACACGTACAGAGAGAATGTTAAAATAAAACGGTTCCCAGACTTTCCCTGGCTTTGGACCTGTACAAAGATCACTGACACTGTGAGACAGCGGTGGGAACCACTAAGCTACCACGTTGGCGACTTGGCTGCACTGAATAACCAATTAGTGTAAGTCATACCCGCATGAATGTATTGCTGTTTCTTTGAGATTCTCGCTCTATGATTACTAATATGGTGGGCGCTATCTTTCTTCAAAATTCTTAATAGCTTTTAGCTCCTGGTAAGATGATTCCTCTTTTAACTGTTGAGACTTTCTTGATCAGGGTAACATCTACTTGTAACAACTTATTTTGCCTATTGCATGTACTTGATCAATGATTCGATAGGAGAAAGTGAGGTCTGCAGATGCTGGAGATCAGAGATGGAAATGTGTTGCTGGAAAAGCACAGCAGGTCAGGAAGATGGGCTAATGCCCGAAACGTCGATTCTCCTGTTCCCTAGATGCTGCCTGGCCTGCTGTGCTTTTCCAGCAACACATTTCCATCTATGATTCGATATCCACAGTATCAATGCTATTAACTGGTACTGTTGTCATGATGTGGGTGTGCTGTATCTTTAAGAAAGTTAAAAGCTAACAAACCCCCCTGACTGCACCAAATGTTATGAATAAAAAAAGAAATAATATACCATGTGCTCCACCAAGTGGGGTAGCTAGGGCAGCTGGTTCCTGAAAACGACAAACCGATCAGAACTAGGCCCATCTGTTTAACATATTCTCCGAAAATGCCAAACTCCAAACCTGTTTGACTTCAGTATTTTGACAATCTTAAAAGGCAATTACACGGTCCAATGATTTGTGGGTGTATGAACAGGGAAAATTGAACTGTTCAGATGAGAACTGCCAAACTACCAGCATGTAAAACGTCTGCCTGCAAAAGCACTCTCTCTGAAGGATACCTTTATCGATAAGTAACCTCTGAAGCACAAATCCCTCAGAAGAATAAAAGAAGATTCGACATTTGGCTGGTTTTTGAAAAGTTAAATTGTGATAAATCTTAATGGGAAGGTTTTATCAGACGAGGATTGTAGAAGGAAAGGTAAATCGAATGTGAGGGAAAGAGTTCTAAATGTTTGTTTGTTAATTATTCTGTATTATACTTTCGGAAATAAAGTTGTTTACTTTAATTATTGGCCTACCGAGTTTTCACAGATCACTGAACAGAATAAATATTTTCTTTATTGCTGGGTTAAATTAAGCAGGAGGGTTTAGCAGTTATTGCAGTGTTACAGAAGCAACTTTGGTGCTGGCTAATTCTTGCAAGGCTGGTTTCATTTCTTACTTATCGCTGTCTAAAGCTTATCTTAGTTCTAATTGTCTTTAGAGTTATTTGGTAAACAATTACTTGCTGGTTGACCAGCATCATTCTCTCTCAGCCAGGCAAGACATTAATTGTACATTCCTGTATCCAGATATTAAATTTCCCTTGATTTTTCTAACGTTAGTCCTGCTCTTTTTCGTGTGTTCTGTTTCGTTGCACTTGGGTACTGCAGGATTAGTGTGGCTAGTGCTTACATGTTGGGTCAGATCCCTTGCTTATTGTAAAAGACCGTCGTCCCCAACATGACCACCGCATGCTATGTCATTTGGGTACTTTTAATGTCATGGCTGAATGGATTACACTTAGTCGGGATACATGGCCATTAAATCATGATATTGTGCCTTGGTTTATGATCAGTCTAACATCCATCACCATTAGTTAGATATTTGAAGCATGCTAAATTGTCCCTTGGGGCATGTACAATACTTTAAAATGAGAAAATGCCCTCCACAAGACTACATGATAATCCCTGGACAATTAAATATTTCCAGTGATGAGCTTAAATCAGACATCACATTCATAGGTTTCTGTAATAATGCCATACATGCATCCAGTGCTTCTGTTATTCCAAACGGTTGTCGTCGTGTTGCGCTGTCCTATTTTGGGGTCGATGATGACAATAGTAACAAGTCTTGAGGCTTAGTCATTTAATCATATTTTGGCAATACATACAATTTTACCGATTTTCAAGTGCCACCAATATTACTATTTAGGAATCCCTTTAACATCTACGTATACGCATATATCACCTGTAATAATGGCCTCACATGGTCCAGTCCACTGTGGTAACAATCCGTTTTGTCCCGTAAGAGTCGAGCCATAAGGTGGTCTTCTGGGTTTTGTTTATCCCTCATCAAATAACTTTCTTCCATTTCTAATCCCTGTCCATATCTTCCGTCTCCAATCCATGCAGTTACATATCAGATTTTTGCACAATCTGGTAAACTCTGCCTGTGACGTTACAAACATCTCCCGTTCATCAACTCAAATGGGGTTATATCTTTCCCCCAGAATACATCTAAGTTGCGGTCAGCACCCTTGTCCAGGCAACTTCTGTTTCCATCAGTGCATTTGCAAAACTATTCTTGAGCATCAGATTCAAACGCTCTGCTATACGTGAACTCAGAGGCTGAGTTGGTAAATTGAAGTTTTGCTTAAACCTGAGAATGGCACACATGCATTTTTAGTCCTTTCTGTATAAACTGTGTCCCATGTTTCAGTGATCATGTGAGTGCATGACACGTCACAGTATTTTTCTATCTCCTCATATTCGTGCTATGGCTTCTGCTGAGCAGTCCATCCATAGGAATGTTTCTCACCACTTCGGAAATCTCTCTTGGAGAACTTGGTGATACACTTTCCCTGTGAATGTGGGAGTGAACGATATATTTATTATGGATATGTTCCCAAGGGCTTCGGTGTTGGGGCTGATACTCAACACTTATTTTGGGAGACCCTCCTGGCTCACATGGAGCAAATATCGTACATCTCTGGCAGAACTTCACAATGCCCCTTCCCATTCCAATGCACCATCAGTAACTAGTTACCTGATGTTGCATTTTGTCTCTTATAGTATATGCAGATCAATGATATGTCCTCAGTAGTGTTTTAAAACTCGACGAGCAATGTAATTCGAATCTGCATTCTCCAAACACCAGTCTCCCATTTCATGTTGTTAATTTTTCGAATCCCAGCAGCTCCTCCTGTTAAACGCCAACTTTAATCCTATTTTTATGATTTCATTGAATTATTGTATGTTAACAACCACAGGTCGAAACATATTTTGTTGTTTGGCAATTTAGCTATCTCTCTCCTCCAAATGGCTCTGCTCGGTGTCGAATACCTCTGTCAGGCAATGTACTGTAAGGGCAATTAAAAATGTTTCATCAACATGATGCGTTCAGACATATCTCGTAAGGACTTCTTGATTTTTTTTTCCAACTGGTCTATCGGAGTTGAATGATAGCCAGTCTATTTTCTGAACTTGTTTTTTACCCAGAGTGAGCTTATGCTCTGTTAATGTATTGTAAAAAATACTACTTAATAGCTAACTAATCTAGTAAAGTATATAGTATTCCAATAGAGTTACCCCAAGCCAATTATTTTCTTTATTCTTTTTGATATTATATTTGAACGCTATTTACAGATTAGGTTAGATTACTTACAGTGTGTAAACAGGCCCTTCGGCCCAACAAGTCCACACTGACCCGTCGAAGCGTAAACCACCCATTACCGTACATTCATCCCTTTACCTAACAATACGGGAAATTTAGCATGGCCAATTCACCTGACGTGCACATCTTTGTGACTGTGGGAGGAAACCGGAGCATCCGGAGGAAACCCACGCAGACACGGGGAGAACGTGCAAACTCCACACAGTCAGTCGCCTGAGTCGGGAATTGAACCCGGGTCTCTGGCGCTGTGAGGCAGCACTGTGCCACCGTGCCACCCACAATTGTATGAGTAAACTCTGCTTAATATCGAGACGTTTGACCAATTGAATTGCATCTGAGCCACCGTTCCGCCATTGGAAACTGTCATTGGAGAGGGTTACATTCGCACACGAGGAATGTTTTAATTAAAAAATATGAATGATTTACTGCAATAAGTTGATAAATGAACTGCACAATGTGTAAAACCGAGAAGACGGTAGTGAATACCTAATTTGTGTGTTTCGGTATTCTTTGTTGAAGGGGAAATGCACGGAAAAACACATTTCAAACACTGAGGTGTTCGATTTATAACTGGGAATTCTGATTCTCTGCAAACCGTGGATAGCGATAATTGGTGAAATGTTACCATGAAGAAGAGTTTGCATCATCCAAAATTTCACTCTTTTGATTTGGAATGTTGTGATAGATTAGCAATTTTAAAACATAGTGAATAAATGGACTCGAGGTAAAACGTCGGTCATTGGAACAATAGTAGATCAGCTAACCGATTGACTTGACTCAAAAATGTACTAAAATTATTGTCAGAAATTGACTTCAAAGCCAGTATGGTCTGCGGCTGTCTCTGTTGGTATTTGTTATTATTGTTATCGTCGTCATCTGAAAATTATTGTCTTAAAGACGCTTTGAATGGAATATGCTTACATAGCTATTTCAGGCTTAACATGCCTTAACATTGCACATATCTGCAGAAATAAGGTCAACCTGGTCTCTGTTAGTAATTGCCTACCTCGTATTCTAATTATACATCCCTTCTTTCAGGACTCCACAAGAATGGAAATTATCCTTCATATATCTACCCTAACAGTCCTAATAAATTTTTATTTGTGTCAAAGAGATTTTCTCTCAGTCTTTGACATTTGCGTGAAAGCAGTCACATTTTCCTCAGTCTCTCCTCATTGTACAATCACACCGTATAACGAATCAGTGTTTCAAATATATACTGCACAGCTCTCTTGTCAGTGCATTCTTTCATACCCCTACCCGCCGAAGTAAATACGTTGGTTTCGCGCTATAAAATCAATTTTAACAGAGAGTTGCATTAATTTTGAAATTGAATAAGTAATGCAACTTTAAAATCGTATTAGTACTACGAATGTGCAAAATGTGAATTTGCAACGGATAAGAAATTAAACAAGTGAAAATATGACATTCTTCCAGAGATTGAGAAAAGATATATGACCTTGTAATAAATAAAAAATAGAAACGAGAGTGATAATGCGAACGTATTGAGATAGCTTAAAATGTTTTCTGCGATAGAAAAGTAACAACACTGCTCTACCTGTCAGTCTGAATGCGACAATGATGGGATAGTCAATGGCAAACTAAACCTGGAGGTACTCTTTGTGTTTCTATCAGAAGATAGAAAATGTTTCTGCAAGAAAATGTTACCTCATATACCTCACGTCAGGCTCCAGGGAGATAATTGGTTGTTTTGAGATAGTGCATTAACAGTTTACAATGGATTAGCACAGCGTCTGCTAAGATGATTTTGAACGTCGTGGAGGACATAAATGTTTTGTTCACTGCCTGGGTCCTGTTGTAAAAAAATGAGATAAAGAGAACATCCAGATTCATCCCAGTTAATTTCATTATCATTGGCAGACCAGACTGCCTGGATATTGGACACAGAACTGAGCAGAGTCGAATGCCTCGCCATGCTGAGAAATGGACATTTTCTGTGGAAAACTCAGTTCTCTTCTCCTGCAAGCTGTTATAATTCTTTTCCATTCGTTTACGAAGAAAGTGCATTACGCATCCAAGAAGAAAAGAACACATAACAATGTAAATTTCAGCACAAGAGCAGGCCACTCAGCCCTTGAAAAGTGCGTGAATCTAGAGACTCCACCTATACCTGTAGCTCATTTTCGAAGCGTCTGTATCCCTCTACTCACTTTCCTTTCACGAATCTGTCTGATACATCTTAAATGATGTTATCGTGCCCACATCTGCTACCTTTACTGGCAATGCATCCCAAGCACCCATCGCCCTGCACATAAAGAACTTCCCACGCTTATCTCCCCGAAACGTTTCCGCTCTCCCCTAGTAAGTTACAACCCCAATCGGGGAGAAAAAAAATGCTATCGATCGTTGCTATGCAACTCATGCTGTAAATCAAGAACAATAACAGAAATTGCTGGGAGATGCTCATCATGTCTGGCATCGGCTGTGGATAAAATCAGAGCAACAGTTCGCGTCCAGTATGCCTTCCTCAGAAGTTTATTCCAGGCCTCAGATGTTGCAGCTTTTTTTAAAACTCTGCCGAAAATTGACGAGTAATTGCAAATAACAAATAATCTATCAACATGCAGCTTATTCAATCAAAGGGAAATCGCAAAACAGATAATGTAATAGACACAAAATGGCTGAGGTTTTGAAAATGTACGAACAAAAGTATTGAAGGCTCGTGTTGGAGGCATCTAAGCTCGTCTAAATTTCCTCCAACTCAAGCATAATAACATAGGACATAAGAGGAAATTCAGCCTCTCAAGTTGGTCTGCCATTTCGTAGCATCATTGCTGAACTGGTGTTATGAAAGTTATTCTGGCAGTTATGTAGTTAATTTCTTGTTGTAATGCAGGCCCCGGATCATATTACAGAGCTCCAGTAATAGAAGATGGTAGTGCATTTTGATCGTCTCGTTAAATCACTGGAAGATGAGCTAATGCTGAAGACGATGGTGTTGTAATGTGATAGGTTAAGTGCAATGTAGGGAACCAGTGTGGCAGGCGCAGATAAGTTTCGAAAGACCAAGCAACCCAGCATGATTTGCTTTGCTAACGTTTTCCAAAAGGCGCGGGAACAACAACTCCATAAACTGCAGAAGAACAACCAGTATGTGGGCACTAAGTGGATACATTTTGCTGGCTGACATAGCTTTGCTTTTTAAGACTTGAGTTTAATTTGATGACGGATTTTCTGCGTTTCCCGGTTATTTTTCTGGAATTTTGAGTGGTTTTTCCACAACAAATTTGACATGCCAGATGGGACCTGGAAAAGAGCATTTCCTCTGAAAAGAGGCTGCAGCCGCAGGGCACTTCCCAGTTGAACCAACAGCTCTCCTGTGACAGACGGAATAAAATGGCTGGGAAACCTCAAAAGAAAGGGTAAGCGTTTTGCTGCTAATTTGGACAATATTCTGTCAAGTACGGTAGTTTCTCTGGAACGCAGAAAGCTACTGGCGGGTCTCTCCGATCCAAAGAACCAGAAGGGGGCGGGGTGGTAAAGAAAACTTTCAGGAGACGCAGAAAACAGTTCAGGAAAACTACACAAGGGGTATGCAGTTAGAGACGAAAGGGATTGAGACAAATCTCCACGTGGTGTGTTTACGTTTCTGTGAAGCTTTAAGAAAATTAAGTTTTAAGTTTTACGAAAATAAACAAAAGCAAGACAAAACGAAAAGGAAAATAAAGGGGTGTGAGCGATCAGGAACCTATAAGGCATGTTTTAATGGTAGTAATAGTGATTTAGATTAAATTCAAAATCGGCAGATTGGCAGATTAAAAGTTAAATAATAGAGATTATCAGAGTGTTAAAGTGCTACTGGCTGTTGAATGTTTAAGACCAGGTCTGTATGGTAACTGAACAGTGCTTTTAGAAATGAACAAAGGAACTATTTATGCAAGGTTCTGAAATAGAGAGAGAAAAAAATAATGGCTCAGTGCTGAGCTACTGACTGATTGCAGGACGTTTATGTGTGTGTGTGAGAGAGAGAGAGAAAGAGAGAGAGAGAGAAGCTCTGACTTGCAGAAAGGCTTTGTTTATGCACGTGCATGTGTGAGAGAGACAAGCTCTGCCTTGCAGAAAGGCTGTGTATATGTGTGTGTCTGTGTGTGTGCGTGTGTGTGAGAGAGAGAGAAGTTCTGGCTTGCAGAAAGGTTTAGCTTGTGTCTGTGCGTGTGTGAGAGAGACAGACTCGACAGTTTAACCGTTGTGATCTGATTTGCATGCACAATTGTTTGTTGGTGGTCAAACATTTCTGTTTTGTTACCCAGAGCTCGAGATCCAAGAGTGCTTTGATTTTAATTTGCCCTGTAGGAATTTAAGATATACATTATTTTTCTGGAGAAAGTTTCAAGGAACCATCGTGTATTCTGTGGCTAGAGTCCGAGAATAGTACTGGCAGAACGAATGAGGATAGATTTTTATGTGCATTAGTTGAAACTAAGGAAGTTTAAGGACTGATTGGTTGGTAAGGGACAATTGCAAATTGAGGAATTCGGGAAAAACATATACGAACTGACGAGGCACAATTGGACTTCTAAGTCATAAGGGTGTGATTTGTGAAAACAGAGATAATAGTTTAGCGAGATTTAAATCTATGTCATGATGAAAAAAGGGACTGCAGTTGGAATATTGACGGAGGAATTTCCAGTATTAAGAAGCGATATCATATAAATTTCTGAAAAAGTGGAAAGAAAAACTAAGGATTTATTAACATAATGAATGGAAGAAGGTACCTTTGATATGAATATGTGTGCTGAAATGCAAGGTTTAATTGACAATTACAGACGTAAGGATAAATCAAAGAAGAGAATGTTGAAGAGAGAATAGGAGGTGGACATTTTAAAGATAATTCGAGTTGAAGGAGTGGATTTGCAGAACGTTTTTCAGGCATCACTTGCGACTGATGGGGTTGCCAGAGAGCAGAGAAAGCAGTTTCTCTTTACAAAGGGTGGCCATGAAACCATCTACGCGTATCCAATGAAGAATAAAGGGCCTTCATTCATGGGGGCCCAGCAGGGGACAACATCTATATATCCCAGTTTGGAAGACTTGGAACTTCACCCTCGCTCCAACGCCCCCCTCCCCCCAATCCACACACACACACCCATTTAGATGGAGAGAATGTAACACACTGTCCTGCAGTAAGGGGGACATTACAGTTAGAGGGGAAATTTAATTGGGAAGAAGCTGAGCCAGAATAGAATATGTTAAGAATAAAACGGGAGGCAGAGCAGGCGAAGAAGCAAGCACAATTAGGTGCTTTTGACGTGGAAAAAGAGAGACGTAGAGTTGAAATTCGGGAGCAATACAAATTAGAGAACGGAGGGATTATGAGGCATATTTAAAGCTTTGCATGGATGTTGGGCAGAAACAGGCCGACGGTGATACTGACAGTAATGGGGGGGAACAGAGGAGGCAGTAATGTGTTCAGGAAAATGGGCACAAGGAGAGGAAGCGAAAAAAGAATGGCAAGATACGAAGTAGGTTCTGAAGTGGAATCTGATGAGGAAATACAATGTAGCAGTTTTAATAAGGTAAAGAAGCTGTCACAGGGAAAGATACTGTCATTGCTTATAAAATCCATTCCTTGGGAACCCAGGATCTAGAAAGGCTGAGAAATGTGTTGCCCAATTTTCATGACAGAGCAGGAAAGTGGATTAGAGACATTCAGGATGAAACTATAGGGCGGTTGTTGGCTATGGGGGGTTGAAGTCACCGTTAATAAATGTGTTGGGACTCACGAATTAATAGAGATAATGAATTGAGCGTGGTTGAAGCATGTGGTGAACAAACCGATGATTGATGGTGCTGCACTTGATCGAGTAAGACAGAATGCGTGGCTGGCACTTACAGATTGTTATCCGCACAAGATTGATCCCGAAGCTTTGAGAGAAATCCACTGGGAGACACTAAAAATCCAGGAGCCTACCTGGAAAAGCAGTTGAAAAAGTGGCATCTTGAAATGGATCAAGTGACGGAAGGTAGTCAACTGCTGACCAGAATGTTCCAGACTGCTATTGTTGAGGCCATGACATCTCAATTCAAATCTAAGTTAGAGAAGGTAGCGGTCTCACGTCGATGAACCGCCAAGACTTCAGAGATTATATAGTCCATGCAGTCGAGAGATAGTGGAAAGACAATAAAAAGCTGGCTGAGTAACAGGAGGAAGTGCAAAGAACTTTTTCACTACTGCAGCTCAAGGAATCTAAAAAGAATGAAAGAGAGAAACGCAAGGCGATGTTGCCAGTGACAGATGGGTTGATCGACGGTAATGTAATGAATTACATGCTGTGTTGGGAGAGCACCCTAACGCCACATGGCAAGGGCAAGGAAACCACATGCTGATAAGAAATGTTTTTGGAGGGACATTTTCCAGAAGTACCATACAAAGGGCAAAATAAAATTAAGCGACAGCATTGGCAGAACTAAAGTTTCCAAGGGCAGGGCCAAGGAGGTGGGGGCGCTAAAGGATATGGTGAGAAGTCAGATTCAGAGAGGATCAGGAATAGTCTGCTCGGGGTATTTTCAACCAGGCCATTAAAGGAGAGATGTGTTCATATTGGCCCTGGGCCTCCTGGAGCCGGGGTGCGCCTCTGACTCACGGACGTGCAGCTGACCCGCAACAATCCCTGCAGGCCAGATTGGACCTGTAAGTCCAAATAGGATGTATTAAGTGTACCCAGAGAACCCCTGTGTGAAGGGGCTACATCCTATGTTAACGTGGGAAGCTGAACAGGAAGCTATTGTACTGGTTAGTGTGGAGAAAACCGTTGACGTTTAGGGTGATAGATAGTTGAGCTACATATACTTGCGCCCAAACACAATATACCGCCCACGTTCACATGTCACGTAAATTTGCTAAGACTGTAGCGTTTTCGGGTAGCCGCTTTACAATTCCAGTAAGTTTGCAAGTGGACAGTAAAACAGTTGTCTTGTATTTATTAGTGTCTAATGGGACATCAATTAATTTGCTGGGCCAGGACGCTTTATTGAAGTTAAAATTAAAATTGGAATGTACTCAAAAGGTATTTAATATCGACAAAGCAAACTCTCAGTTATCGTTGTAGGGAGAAAGAAAGGCCAAAAAATATGAGATAGGTGACCTGGGTAGTTAGATTTGGGAAACTTAGGAAAATTGGAGGAAACATGCTTTTGCTCTACTGCCTTTTGCTGCACCACCGAAGTCTGAGCTGCATTGTGCAGTGTTTTTTTCACGAGAGGCAGAGTAAAGTATTTGAGGAGCATTGGCACTGTGAGTTTGCCTCCACACAGCATTTACAATGTAAAGCTATAGTGATAGGGAAGCAGGGAGCAACATAACGGTAAGAAAAATGATTTTCTAGAGAAATGGCCCGTGTGCCAGATGCTTGGGCCAATGTGACATGTTTAGCAAATGAGCAACATCAGTCCAAAGATTTGGCATCCATGGTTAAGCATGTAGAAATGATTAGCAGATGACTACGCCAGGAGTCTGGAAATCTGGCGATGATAACTATGTTCGAATTGTGCTTTGTATAGGTATGCTGGGGAACACCAATGATGTAGTTTACCAACGGTGTATGCAAATGATAGCTGGAGGAACTGGCCATCTGTTTGATTATTGGTTGGATGCACTGCCAGTTCGGTAATGGTCACAACATGATCCGGATGTGGGGAGAATGAAATCAGCGAATCCATTGGAAATTAGGTTAAAGTTGCGGGCACATTTATATAGATGTTCGGAGTATCCTTTGAACCAAGAGGCAGAGGAGGAATTGGCAGGAACAATACGGGGACTACTGGACGCAGGAGTGCTTCGGGCATCATATAGTCCTTGTAATACTCAATTGCGACCTGTTCCAAAAGCAGATAAGTCTGTATGTAGGTTTGCTCACTGAACTGGGAGGTTCATGTCAAGAAGTATCATGAACTCGACAAGGTAACGTCTTCACTTGGCCTCAGTCAAAGCAGTGTACATGATTCCTACTTACTATTTATATGTTTGGGTTTCTTTGGGTTGGTGATATTATTTCCTGAGGTGATGTCATTTCCTGTGGTGATATCATTTCCTGTTCTTTTTCCAAGTGGGTGGTAGATAGGGTCAAACTCGAAGTGTTTGTTGATAGAGTTCGGGATGGAATGACATGCTTCTAGGAATTCTCGTGTGTGTCTCTGTTTGGCATTTTCGAAGATGGATGTGTTGTCTCAGTCGACGTGGTGTCTTTCCTTATCTGTACGAAAGGATACTGGTGAGAGAGGGTCAAGTCGTTTTGTGGCTAGTTGGTATTCATATATCATGGTGGATAGTTTTCTGCGAGTTTGTCCAATGTAGTGTCTGTTGCAGTTCTTGTAAATGACATTAGTTTGCTTGTTAGCTACATAGGTCCATTCAGATTCATTAGCAGCTGCCTTCGTGTGTTGGTGGGTGTGTGGGCTACCATGATGCCAAGAGGTCTGAGTAGTCTGGCAGTCATTTCCGAGATGTCTTTGATACAGCGGAATATGGCTCGGGTTTCTGGACGTGTACCGTCTGCTTACTTGAGTTTGTTGCTGGGAAATCGGCGGACTGTGGTCATTGGGTACACATTCGTTTTCAAAACACGGTGCAGGTGATTTCCCTCTGGTCTGCGTAGTTCCTCTGTGCCGCAGTGTGTGTTGGCTCGTTGAAGTGATATTCTGATGAGCTTCGTTTGTGGATGTTGGGATAATTGCTTCTGTAGTTTAATATTTGGTCCGTGTGTGTTATTCTCCTGTAGACGCTGGCAGACGTTCCTAATAAGGAGGAAAGAAGACACAGGAAGATCCGAAGACAAGAACTTTGAACCGGGCATCCTGTGCAAGGAAATTCCTCGATAAACTTCATCTTTGCGTTCGTGGGTTTAACCTTCCATGACTGATGTAATGTCAAAATTACGTCAGTTCTGATTTTGCCAATTCCGTTTTATTTTAGTTAATCACCAGTTTTGCTTCACAAACTCGTTCAAAGAGCTCTTCCAAGTGCATCATGTAATCTTCCTAGAATTAATAAAATTCACTGCTTCGTCCAAATAGGCTATACCGTTTGTAACCGAACAACAACTCTATTCTTGAGTATTTGGAATGTGGCGAGCGTGAGTTCCACTCCAAAGACATCACCTTAAGCTGATATAGCCCATTGGTGTTACAAATGCAGAACTTTCTTTCGCCATCTCTTATTCGGGGTCTGCTCTCCTGCTTAATTTAAAATCAGCAACATAGAAAAGATTAGTCCCGTGCAGTAATCTGTAAAACTTCGAGTGGGCAAGAACTATGTAAAGTAAATCTTAACAACTTTATTCCTTAAAATACAGCAGAGAATAATTATCTAACCACTATCTACAATTTAGTTCTCTAATCTATCTTTCAACTTCTCTTTAAAATACTTGTCCGATAAAACTCCCAATTAAGATTAACTAAACAATACTTCTTATCTCAAAACCAGGCAGCTGTATGTTCTTGTCTTCGGATTTTGCTATGTCTTCTTCTCCCCTTGTTAGCGATTTCTGTATCACACGTTACTGATGGAAAATGTACTTTGAAAAGAGATGTTTTCAAGCAGCTTTTTACATGCCAGGAGTTAGCAGGTCTTCTCTCAAGTTTTCAGTTCCCAGCCCCGTCTTATACCCTAAATGTGGGAAAAAGATCTATCAACCTGCCTACCCATACTTGCCCACACAGAAGGGAAAATCAAGCCTGTCCAAACCAGACAAGATATACCAGAATACCTTAGCATTGAGCAAACAGTCTGACAGGATAACCAGATATGATCATAGTCACTCACAGACCAGAGAATACGTTCATAACAAACTAACAATAAGCTTCCTGGATTCGGTCAACACAGCTTAGCCAAAACTGAAAGAGCAGTCTCGTACCCCAATGATACCAAAGCCACACAAAGCCACACGCAGGTCAGATGGTGGATCACCCAAATACCTCGCTCACAAGAGAGAAACAATGGAATCGCATTATTGTTTCAAAATAGAATAGCTCACCAATCCTTGAAGAGAGCTGGAATCTACTGATCCCATCAAGAACTGTTTGATGTTGCCAGAAATTTACATTTCAGCAATCAGAACATTCTTCTGTTAGATGTTTTGCAATTATCACCATTGTAATTGGATTGCTTATTTTTCAAATACATTGTAATTTCCCCATTTTCCACAACCTCATTGTGCAACATTATTATAAAAGCTGGCTAAATTTTTAACTCGAGGAAGAGAGTTAAGGTGACGTCGAGAGACGCCACACCTTTCCACTTTCCGCAAAGACCGTTCCCTCCTTGATGACCTGGTCTGGTCCACGCACCCAACAACCTATCCTCTCTTCCTGGCACCTTCCCCTGCCAACGCAGGAATTGCAAAACTTGCGCCAACACCTCCCCCTCACTTCCATCCCAGGCCCCAAAGGAACCTTCCACATCCATCAAATTGCTACCTGCACATCTGCCAATGTCATTTCTTTTATCAGTTGCTCCCGACGTGGACTCCTTTACATTGGGGAGACGGGACGCCTTTTCACAGAGCGCTTTAGGGAACATCTCCGCGACACCCGCTCCAATCAACCCCACCGCACCTTGTCCCAACGTGTCAACTCCCCCTCCCACTCTGCCGTAGACATGCAATTCCCGGGCCTCCTCAGCCGCCACTCCCCCACTACCCGATGCCTGGTGGAAGAATGCATGAACTTCCACCTCGGTACACTTAAACCCCAGGGTATCAATGTGGACTTCACCAGTTTACTCATTTCCCCAACCACTTCCACACCCCAGCTCTTAACTTCCAGCTCAGCACCATCCTCATGAACTGTCCTACCAGCAATCTTTCTTCTTAACTATCCTCTCGACTTTCCTCTCTGACCTATCTCCTTCAACCCCATCACCATCCACCTATTGTACACTTGCCTACTTTCTCCCCAGCGCCACGCCCCCTCGCATTTATCTCTTCCCCACGGAGGCTCCCTGCCTTCATTCCTGATGAAGTTATTTTGCCTGAAACGTCGATATTCCTCATCCTCGAATGCTGCCTGACATGCTTTGCTTTCCCACCACCACTCTCATCTAGACTCTGATCTCCAGCATCTGCAGTCTTTACTTCGACCTAGACAGCCTGCCTATGCTGTTTCAGCTTGGTCAATTTCTCTTCCGCAATATCTCTGTGATTTGTCATCTCTGGTTTATTATGCTTATTTCTCCAAAACAAAATTGGCGTGGACGGTAGCCCCTTTCCTCTCAACAGGTTAAGCGAAGAAGACATTTTAAAATTATCCCAATTCACACTTGGCGGCTAGATCTGCCACAGCGGGTCATACCGAGTGAAAGG
This sequence comes from Chiloscyllium plagiosum, assembly GCF_037043375.1. NCBI lineage: Eukaryota > Metazoa > Chordata > Chondrichthyes > Orectolobiformes > Hemiscylliidae > Chiloscyllium > Chiloscyllium plagiosum. The sequence goes on along the minus strand of NW_028270297.1, from coordinate 617,856 downwards.
TTGGACGACTCAGGATGTTAGCCACAATTCCAATCCAACCAATGCAGCGGTTCAGCGTTCAGCAACTACGGACTTGGCCTAAGGAGGCAGTCGGGTAAGGAACTAAACTGATCAACTAAATTTTAAGTAATTTGGCAGACGCGTGATCCAACTTGAATCAGGGCTTGTGCCAAAACGTTCATCCAGCCAGGGGAAACACGGTCAGCCAACGGACGTCTGGCAAGATTGAATGGAATTGACAGGGGACCGACCTGTTCACTGTTTTCTATTCTATGGTATCTGAGTGTTTGTTTTGTGTGTGCCTATTTGCTTTGCGGTTACTGAGTGCTTGACTTGTGAATTTCATGTGTCTCGCCTGAGTGTGTTCACCATCCGTAAACTGTTTGTCTACATTGTGGTAAGCGAGGACATGCTCGATTACTTAACGTGTCAATCTCTTGCAGCTTGTGTGTTCAATTGGCCCTCTCTCTGTTCATTCTTCCTCGAAAGACAAAGTACAGCACTTAGCACTCAACCAAGGACGTCCAGTACGCCATGGGACACGGATATCCACCCTCTGCTGGAAGGTGTCAGCTGCGGAAGCTGGGTAACCCCAACCACGTGGTGAGACCGCACTGTGCCGAAGATGAGCAAGATGATGTAAAGAAGCCATGGTAACTGCGTGAATTTCCAGACAAAGTTTGGAGATGCTCTTGTTACACCTAGTTCACCGGTAGACACCATGCTAAAAGAGACAGGTGACAGCCGGTATGTATCCCCTGAACAGGAAGCATTTACACCAGCTCCCAAGGGAATTGGCCATGTGGAGGAGCCTTTAAATTAGATACGATTGATTTTTGGGCCATGGCCATTACGGGATGGCACAGGAAGCCCTCCTGGGACACCCTTTACATCCCTCAGTGCCTTGAACATTTTTGGGACATTGCTAAACAGCATCAGCCCCAGAAAGAAAACGACGGTCGCAATAAACCCCTGATGGCGGAGATCCCAATAAAATTCGACAAGGCCCCACGCCGTTTCTCGGAAACTTACCCTACCAGCTGAACCGCCTGACCCACTGTCAATGAAGTGGCTGCATTTCTCACCACGCAATCTCATGAGAAGCTTCCAGCAAGAAACAGCAGCCGCCATTAAGTCCGAACCATCACCACTGACCAACACAAATGGTAGCCCCAGAATCACAAGAAGCGTGGCTGCTGCCCAGAGAAACCAGGGCACCGGCTGTGGCTCTACTCCCCTCGATTAGACCTGGACGCATGCAATGGTCCAGCCCATGCTGTAAGATGACACAGACCTGTTGAAGCACCCACTCCCAGTCTACAATTGGCTATTCTAAATTTTCATAATCGACTACACTCAGCCCTTCTACCTCCAAGTTTGCCCAAAATGTGCAGACCCGATTGCAGCTCGCGTACGGGGCCCACTGGGCGACCATTCGCCCTACTATTGACTTTCCCATCCAACCCTGGGACACCACTGCTGACCGGGATAAATGGCTGGACAGCACCGTGAAGGATGCAATAAATGCCAGCGCAAGACAGCAAGTCGACTTTGGTGCTGTAACCCGGTGTCTGCAGAGAGCAGACTAGCCCTTGCCCAATTGCATTGCCTGCTTTAGTGAGGTCTGGGACTCCTTGACGGGCATTCATTGCAGAAAATGAAAAGATGTCTGTGCAGAACCTAGTGAACTGCATGCTCCCTCCATATGCTCACGTATATAAACTACATATTCTCACTTGGCATACGATGGCCTGGGGGTCTCTTTGACCATACTCAGTAATTTGGACATTGCTGGGCTGTTCACCATGCCAAAGCAAACGAGGGCATTCTCCGAAGCGCACAACTGGACTGCCGGAAATACACTACAAGATCGGTACAGATATCTAATCGATTTCAGAAAGGACAATGTCAAAACTGTGGCAAATCGGGACAGTGGTCAGAATAGTGCTGGTCAGAACCCAGTGAGGGACGCTCAGGTCCCTCCATCCTCCCCCACTCCCTGGAGGACGACAGCAGCCCACAACTCCAGAGTGACAACCTTAGCAGACTGCCTAAACCATGCACAATCTCTTCCCCAATGCCGCAGAAAGCAACTAGGGCTGTCGCGAGGGGTGTTTTGCAGTTGGTCTCAATACGCTTCTCCAACTCCCTGTCCAAAAATCCGATGCTGGCTGTGGAGGTTTGGGGGCGGATCATCTTTTTTCTGGTGGACTCTGGGCCACCTACTGGCTTGAAATCCCCTCTGTAGAATTTTTTCCGAGATACATGACCGTCCACACCGTAGGACTTTCTGGAGTGCCCATGATGGGGCCATCTCCCAAATCATTAACTTCAGTATTGGACCTTCCACTGTCCCCGATGCTGCCATTAAATTCACCTCTTGCCCAGCCGCCATTCTGTGCCAGAAAACCTTGTATAAATTTGTTTGCCAGCATCATTTAGACCTCATCATGATACTTTTACGCCAGCGACCCCTCCACTTCATGCCCCTCAGTTAGGCCCCCGTTGCCCTGTTAGAGGTTGTGCAACTTGGGCAGATTGTGTTTTGTGTGCACTATGCTCCTGCAACATTCCAGCCCACTTTTACCACGCAAACTCTGGTTGCTACACTCCTCCGAAGACTCCCTGTTGCTAGCTAACCCTCCAGCGCCACTGTAGGCACACCACCCCGACCGGGAAGGCCAGGTGAGGTCCTCCCCACTACACCCTGCCACACTCAAGCAGAGAGACATCCTGCTGTCTATACGGCAATACAAACTGACGCCAGCAGCAGTACAAGGGATCAAGCCGGTGAGTGACATCCTCGTACAACAGGTTGTCCTAGTTCCTACAATAGGTGCATGTAATGCACCCACCCAACACATTCCAATACCCATGCAACTAGGAAAGTGGCGTTTTGTCCAGAGTCTGAGGGCTTGAATCCAATTGTTATTCATGGCTCCCCAGTGGTCTCGGACAGTAACGTCATACTCACCAGCACCCCTGCTACCGCCACTCATTTTTTTTTGTAATTGATCTCTGATCAGGTTTTGTCTCCATCACATTGTCACCTGACAGTCAGTACCTTTTCGTTTTTCGATACGATGGCTGCCAGTGCACATGGACCTTGATCCCCAGTGTTCCACAGAGAGCCCCACCGTCTATGCCTCTGCACTCTACTCATACCGTGAAACAGCACCCTCCTCGAATATGTGGACGAAATTCACCTGCGCTAAAACATGCATGCAGGACTTTGTAGCGTTGCTCTGCTGTCTAGCAATAGATGGACACAGGGTTACAATGGAAAGAAAATGCAACTCTGCCAGTATAAAGTACAGTAGTTGGGATACAAACTCTTACATGGCCTCAGTGCAGTATCGAGAGAGAAAATCGCAGCCACTAGTCAGTTTCCCCTCCAGCCACAGGAACGTGGCTGCAGGCTTTCCTGGGCATGGCGAATTACTGCAGGCACTGTATCCCTGACCTCCTTGCCATTGACGATCCACTACGGCAGTCAGCGAAAATACACTAAATGAAATTGTGGACCAGGCATTCACCGAAATAAAGCAGTGACTTGTCTCTGCTCCTGCCCTGCGGGTCGCAAACTACACTCAGCCCTTCTACCTCCAAGTCAATGAGTCCGACGGATTGACAAATAGCTCTCTAACGCTGATTAAAAAGCTGGAGATCTCCAGCACCCTGTTTCCTTTAACTCTGGGCACGCACTGCCTGTTTGAAGAGGAATGCTGGCATGTTTGCGAGCTGTGCCAACAGCCACGTTAACTGTAGAAAAAAAAACACCCCTCATCGTGCTGGATCACCCATGCACTGTTGGTTTCCCATTTGGTATCCCTGCTGTTCGATTCATCAGCAACCCCACATTTCACTGCCACCCGGAGAACTGGCTATGACCTCGCTTTACTGTTCAAACCTATCCTTTCTCTACAGGGTGTTCTTGCCTTGAACCCTGCCACACTACTTCCACTCAAACAGAACACAACTGCGGACGACCATGACTGTTTAGACACCATGCAACTGGCCGTCACCCCGCGCCCTGGCCTCTCGGAAACTACTTTAGACAATGATGACCTCATGCCCTTTGCGATGGGTCCTCCTTCAGGCACTCGGACACCGCACACTGGCAGTGTATGCCGTCTGCACCTCTTTCACTATCCGAGAATAAGCTGCAATGTTACAACTGCACAGCCTGCAGAGCTGTTATGCTTACTTGGGTTTGCATCATATCAAAAGGTCACACAGCCAACATTTACATTGACTCCATTATGCCTGTCGTATTTTTCACGACTTTGGCACACTCTGGAAACAGAGGGTTAATCACTTCAGCAGGGAGGCCACTGCATCACGCTGCGTTAATCTCCAACCCCCTTGAATCATTCCTGTTACCCTCTGCCCCAGCGATTTCAAAATGCGCTGCCTATATTTCTGCCACTGTCCCTGTCATCCTCGGGAATGCCTTAGCACATGCAGCAGCCCGGAAATCCACACTGCACCCCACCACTTACGTCCTACAGGCCCCCAGCATAGGTAAGGCTCCAGGATTCCCTGACCCCAAGGAAGCAGTCCGAGCTGACAACCAAGCAGCTGTAACGCAAAAAAGGATTGTTCGGCCGAATTGGGGCAGTCACCTTCACTAGAGCTGCTGTTACACGCCAATGACCATTTCATTTGTCGAAGAGCCCATCTGCATATACTTGTCCTAGCAGCCCACGGCGGTGGCCACACGGACTCGAGGGGCACGTCACACGCTATCTCGCAATCCTGTTTGCATTGTGATGTGCTGCCGCTGCCTAAGCCTTGCTGTTACAGTGCCTCGTTTGCCTGCAAAACAATTCTAAAAAGCCTGTTGCCAGGTATGACCGGCTGCCAGTTACTGAGGGACCTTTTAGCCACTTGCAGATTGACTTTGATCACATGCCCCAAACAGGGTAACAAATATATCCTTGTCATCATCGACATGTTCTCTAAACGGGTGGAGGCCTTTCCCACAAGAAAGAATGATGCAGACACAATGGAAAAATGCTTCCTGAGGGATGTCGTCCCCAGATTCGGGAACCCTGGTAACACACAGCCAGATAGGGGGAACATTTCACTGTAAACTTATGACTGATATTAGGGATGCCATGGCGCGACCACACCCCCTACCAACCCCGGTCATCAAGAATGTTCGAACAGATGAAGGCCACTCTTAAAACCACGATGACCAAGATCACCCAGGAGTGACCTGGCCAGACGTCGTCTTGCCACTAGCTCTTTACACTATACATAGCCAGGCAAACCGCATGACTGGGCTTACAAGTACCAGACCCCCAATATTCTCCATGGAGAATGGAGAGACGGAAAGGTCTATATCTGGCCCTGCTGATGACCCAGACAGCTATAAAATTCGAGGGATGGCCCGAATGGACACATGTCACCCGAATAAAAGAGAATTCCCCTTACAACGGACAGGGACCAGACAGGAGAAGACACTACTCGGAACGCCGAAGACAGATACAGCTGCGCAGCGCAGCCATAAACATCATCTCCCTCAGTCTGACCTGTCTGACTGTCACGCTATGCCTTGCCAGTAAACAGGGACGAAAGGCGAGACATCTAATAATCCGCTGTGACTTACAGGCCAACACTTTCCTGAGAATGGCCCATGGGTATGCTCAGCGATTTAACCGGACTCGACGTTGGGTCTGCACGAGGATCCCCGTCCACTCTCACGGGGCATTCAGTTACCTTCTATCTCCTTCAATATCTCCAACATGGTAGTGGGGTGGCTGGAACCAAACAGGTCCTCGAAGGTTACCACAATCAAAATACCACCAACAATGGGCATCTATGGGGAGAACAGCCCAGCCCGCTGGAGATCTTCGGGGTGCCACCTGGACAAATTTACAGGGTGGTTTTACCCGACCTACAACGTCTCTGATGAATCCCCAGCCCTAACCATTGCCAACACCACCGAACAGTGGACACCTACAAGGTCCATCCATTTAAAAACACACATCCATCTGGATGGGAGGCTGGCTGGAGTCGGTGCACTCACGCCCTGCCTCTAACTCTCTCAGAACAACGATCCGCAGCAGAAGGCAGCATATTAAACCTACAGGTCCTCAACAGGGTCACTCAGAATACCACCATCCTCACCATCTGGAGAGGATCCCAGACCCAGCATCTCTGGAGTTACAATGGAACCTGTTTTATCTGTGGCCACAAAACCTACCCCTTGCTGTTGCTGTCCTGGGCTGGCAGCTGGTTTGTCATGTGCGTTGTACCATTCATCTGTCACTCCCAGTTCCCTACCGTCCCAAAGCCCGTGACCTGTAGCAAACGAGCCGTCGCTGCCCTTGATGCAGCGCTCTAACTGAAGGCACATCCCATGCAACCATGCGGTTTCACATGGAAGCCCACAAACTCACCACCACAATAGAGCAAGTGGCGAACCTCACAGTTGAAGTGCTTAGCCAGCGAAATGCGAAAAATATCCCAATTCGCAATGTGGCCCTGCAAAACTAGATGGCCGTAGACTCCCTGCTCGCTGCAAATCGGGGCACATGCGCCCTCGTTAGTGCTGGCTGCTGTACTTACATCCCTGAGCCCCGCGAGTGCATCACGGACCTGGCCCAGCCTATCCAGCAGATGCTTCTCTCTTGCATGATCAGGAATACCACTGGGACTTATGGGACTGGGCAGTCTCCTGGATGGACTCATGGGGTACAGCCCTGCTACAGGAACTGATTGCCATCCTTGCTATCATTGCCAGAGTGTGGCATTGGCCATGGCCATCCGACTCTGTGTGCCAGACTACTGCCCTCTGGCCCCCTGACCATTCAGATAAAAAAAGATCATATGGGGGATCAACCCTGCCCCAAGGCAACGTCTGCAGAGTTGTTCTCAGACACTGAGGGTGAACTGTCTGATATCGAACAACGCCCCCACCCTCCACGCGACAAATTCCCCCTGGCGCTGACTACGTTGCCCCTTTTCTCATCCCACCCTCAAAAAAGGATGAATTGTGGGAAAACATCCTCTACCCTGCAAACCCATAGCATGGCCACGCAGAACAGAGTAAATCAAGCATGTCCCAACCATGAAATAAATTCCCAGAATGCCTCAGCATTGACAAAGCAGGATGACACGGCAAACCAGGCATGTCCATAGTCACTGTCAGACCAGGCAATACACTTCCAAAGAGAAAGTAACAATGAGCTTCTTGGGATCGATCAACACAGCTGTCCCAAAGCCCTAAGGGCAGATTCATAACCCAATGATCCCAAAGCCACACAAAAGACAGATCAGATGGAGAGGCACCAGATTACCTCGCTCAGAGAAGAGAAGCAATGGAAACACCTCATTACTTTAAAAGGAATATTCTCCCCTACCCTCGAATACCGCAGAGATCTGATCCCATTTTGTACTGATTGATGCTGCCAGAATGCTGCGTTGTATCTATATTCAAGATATTCTTCTGATAACTGTTTTGCGACTACCACCATCCTAACTGGATTCCTTGATTATCAAGATAATTGTTTTTTTATTAATTAGCATCATTGAACATGATCTCTATATATATATACAAAAAAACTGGCTTGATTCTCAGTTCGGGGAAGGCGGCGTCGTCAACATGAACAGACTGTCTGTGCTGTTTCAGCTCAGTGATTCTCTCTTCCATGGTATCGCTGTGTTAATAAACGTTTTGTAAATTTTTCTTCGCTCTGTGCTTTGTGATCTCTGATTTATTGGGCTAATTTCACCGAAAATTAGGTTTAACTGCCTTCCAATGACGATCGAACATGTGCAATAAATGCTGTAGATGCTCCTTCATTAATTGACTTAAAATCATCAATATACGCCACACAGTTGGGTAATCTGCCAATGACCTTATTAGTCAGTCTCTCAAATGTGGCTGGAGAGTTTCTCATAACAAATTGCATGACTCTGAACTGATAAAGTCCATTTGGTGTTCTGATATTCAAAATTGACTTTGGTCTCTCTGATAGACGTATTTGCCAGTATCTTCTGAGCAAGTCCAACTTAGAAATGTAAGTTGCTTGTCACAAGGTTTCGATACAATCCTCGAACCGTGGAGTTACATAGGCATCAGACTTTGTAACGGTGTTTACTTTGCGATGCCCCAAAGATATCACCCAGATATCACCTGGCTTTGCCACCATGACTATTTGTGAGCTCAAATCACTGTCACTCACTTCTATTATGCATCTTGGAGCATGTGCTCTATCTCCTTCTGAACATGTGCCAACCTTAAAATGTTATGTCGATAAAGATGTTGCTTAATCGGAAAAGCATCTCCGACATGCACAACATGCACAATTAGGTTAATACTTCCCAGTTTATTTCTGCATATCTCCTCATGTGAGATTAATTACTTTTTCAGGTCATTCTGTTCTTTTTGTGGAAGTTAACTTAATAATTTATCTTCATTTTTGTCAACTTCCTCATTACACAATTTGATTAGAGGAATGCCCAATTCAGTATCCTTCCCTATCAAAATACATTTTGAGCATATTCACATGGCACACTGTGTGAGAGCTCGTCCTGTGTGGAATCCTTATCAAGTAATTCACCTCACTTTAATAGGTTCCATTAAACCTTGTTATTAAAGACTCACTGGTTACTGGACATAGCACGAATCCCTTCGCCCCAATTGCAAAATAGCAAATTTGTGATTTCATATTCGTTTCTTGTTTCATTTTATGCTGTTATACTTTTACGTGCTGTCTACCCAACTCTCCAGCTCCAATTAAAAGTTCTCTAAAATTTGACACATAGTCAAAATGGGTGATCTCTTAATTCTGACTTACTTATTTCTCCTTAATCGTTTTTCATGGTCCTTTTACTTCGTGCATAAAAATTAATTTAAATGCACTGAATTTAGTCCATTCATTCGGTGCATCTCTTATCGCAAACAGTACAATCAGAACTCCCTTATCCAAATCATCTCGACAATCCTGAACATTAACATGGTCTTCAGGTGTCGGGGTATGATTCTCGCTTCGGCACGTGTGTCCCATTAACCTGCAAGAGGTTACAGGTGAAAATCCCAGACCATCCCTCCCTTCTTGTCGTGACTTTGGTAAAAATGCCCGACTTGGAAGTGGCATCGAGGTCATGACGCCGACAGATGCCTGCATACCTGGCAGTGGAAATGGCTGTGGGAGGAGCTTTTGCTAAAGTATGATTGAGATGTCGGTCAATCACCTCCTCCTACAAGTCCTCTCCACCGCAGAGAGTGGAGTGTATTATTTCCCCCTTCAACTCTATTTTGATTTGATCCCTGCCGTCCCCCTCACTATTTGGTCATGCAGCATTGCTCTCTGAGAAGCACACTGCTTGTCACGGACCACTCAGATATTTCCTTTCTTCCTGGTAGTGGATATTGAATTAAGGTTTGTGCACCTGTTGTTTTTCACTGTGTCTCACACACGCACACACACAAAATGGTCGCTGAGGAAAATATAAGCACGAGCGCAGTTAGGCGGTAGTGTGTGGGTTTCAAAAAAAAGGCAAAAAGTATACGCAGGAGATTTAGAGTCTCAAAAAAACACAGTCTGCAGTGTTTGATGCAATTTCTCTCACGCTACCTGTGATTCTGGACGGTACGCAGTAGATTTGAATTGCTTTATTAACAAGTTAACCACAGCATCCTTGCAGAGTTTGGATGTGAAGTTTGCTCCTTGATCTGACGGGATCTCTTTTGGCTGTCCGGATCTGGTTAAAAACGAAGTAATTCTTCTAACCTCCTTTTGCTGCGATGTTGCATAATGGAATTGCCTCTGGAAATCGAGACTAAACATCCAATATTGTTAATACAGACTTGTTCTCACTTTTTCTTCGAGGTACGGAACCTGCACAATCAAACAAGACTTTTGTGAAAGATTCCTCAAATGCTGGAAACGATATTAACCGTGCCGGTTTTATTATTGACTATCGATTTCCGATTACCTGACATGTATGACACGTCTGGCAAAATTCAACGACATCCTTATGTAGTCCAGGCCAGTAAAAATACCTTTGTATTTTCCACAACCCTAAATGACCTCCAAATGATAGTTCATGCGCCAGTTGCAGCACTTCTTCCCTATGACTAAAGGCAACACTATTTGATAAATATCTGCCCATTTCTCATCTGTTTGAATGTGTGATTGTCTCCATTTCCTCGTTGATTCGTCATATTTAAGTAATAACACAGAGGAAAGCATTCACTCTGTGTCTCTACACAAGCCTTTTAATATAAATGTTTTAACTTCGCATCTTTCTGCTGTAATTCAATCAGCTTAGCAGGGCTAATGATACTTGCTTTTTTGTCTATTTGCTCTTTCTCTGTTCCAATTGTTTGTTCAAAAATTTCTCGGTAAAGCTATGTCAGCTTCCTTATTTGTGATTTTTGTAACCGCCTGCATCAGCTTGTGCGTCTGTGATCTTGTGACCACACAATCAGCGAAAATTCATGGATAAACATTTTCCATATCTTCAGTTTCCTGCGCCTCCACTGGCTTTTCAACTAGAGTAGACAGCACGCCTACCGGTGCAACAGCTATATCATTTGCACGTACAAGTTGCATTCATGTATTTGAGAGTTTTTCCAGTACTGCGACCACAAATTCTTCACACTCTCTGGACTCTCTAGCCTCACTTTATATAACTGAGCACTTTTTTGTATTCATGTATTCATGTTACCAGCACCTTTTCTGGAATGGGTCACTCAGGAGAACATATCTCCTCATCTTTCAGCATTCCAGACTGGAGTATCCTGTGTTCCTTAATATTGTAACCTCCTTACCTGTGACTCCGAGTCTATGTGAATAAACGTTAAGTTTGAATGTGTATTTAAAAGTGGATCTATCACTTTTTCCTTAATCGACCTCTGATCGTCTTGTACACTCTGAGGCAGTTGTCTAACTTCCCTTGTGCCTCTTGTTACTTGATTTGTCTGGTTTTCCTACATCAGGATTTCTACTAGCCCACCAATGCTGCGGTTTCGTGTGGCCCACTTTATAACAATGCAAACACCGGAGCTTTTTAACTTCTTTGTCTCCCTCAAGACATTTTTTACACTGTAGTAGGTTATTATTATGATCTTCACTGAGACCTACATTACCCTTTCCACGTGAGAATGTCTCTTTGCCCCAATTACTATCTTTCATTGGCTGAAGTTGATTCTGTTTGCCAAACCGAGTTTTATGGACCAGCTCATAATCATCAGACTCTTCAGCTGCTAATCTTTCTGTTTTGAATCTCTACTCTTCTAAATGAGTTCGCACTCCTTCAAACAGTAAATATTTTTAATTCCTCCAAAATAATTACCTCTCTCAGGGCATCATAGATTTTTAAAACTCTTATCCATCTATCTAATCTACTATGTTTGATCCTTTCAAACGCAATATATGTTTGACTTGGTGCAATCCTTAGATTCCTGAAACGTTCATCTGATAGTTCAGCGATTTCTTCACTGGCCCCACATGCAAGTTTCGTTTGGATCAATAAACGCACATTGCGCCATCCACTACATTTGTTTAGCCACCTTTTCAATTGAGATGAAAAAGGCGTCCACATCCTTCTCATCAAATTTAGACCACGCTTGAACATACTTAACCACTTTCTTAATAGGCTTCGGACGACCAGGGGTTTGCTCATCCTCACCCATTTCATCAGTAAGCCTCCCCTTCGCTTTAATCTCCAGCCTTTTAAACTGACTTTCCTTTTTAATTGTCAGTTTTTGAAGTTCAAAAGCTCTCTCTTTTTCTTTCTCTGTTCTCTCTTCTCCCTCCGTTCTGCTGAGTCTCTCTTTTTTGTTCTGTTCTGCTGCTCTCTCTTTTATCCTCGCTTCTACTTTTAATCGTAACTCAAATTGTTTTATTTTTGCTCCCCTTTCCTTATCGCTCACGTCTGACTCAACCTGCTTCATTTACAATTGAATTCTTGCCAATTCTATAGATTCTGATGGTTTCTCCAGCAAATTTAATGCTGTGCTACTGCTGTAATTATTCATCCTTTCCTCACAACCGCAGACACTTTCAATTGCAGCTTCTCTGCTAATTCTTGCAACTTGTTGCTATTCACCGCATCCACATACAGACAACTTTTGTCGACGAAAAGAGCCAGTACTTTCCCAAACTCTGTCTACCCAACTGTACCACAACCTGAAATAATGACACTCGCATCGGCGACGCGCTGCTTTAAATGCCGGAGGAGTCCTCGGAGGTGTCATGGACTCAGCCAGACTATTCTTTGCAATTTATTTCGGTGAACATTACCTTGACTAAGTTAGCTTGGTTGACTACTAGATATTAAAACAGACAAAATGTATTCCCTAAATTCCACAACCAATCACAAAGAACAGAATGAAGGACTCCCACGGAACTCAGTTTATTCAAACTAGAATTTTTCGTGCTGTTCTGAATATACACAACGGTACCAATAATAAAGCTCCATTGCATGGGTTGAGGACGGTAATGATAAAGATAAACTGCACCAGAAAAAAGAGCAAGTGAAGGGGTTAATCAAGGAATGGCGGAATGAGTGGAAGATGTTCCAGGAGGCAGTGGAAAAAAAAAACACAAACACAAAACGGAGAAATTGGAAGAAGAACTCAGTTTACAGCGGACAGTACACGGGTAAAAACAGCATGAGGAGTTTCTCAACAATAAACAGAGTGTTGAAGGGTGTCAAAGGGAAAGTGACCCATGGAAGTGGCAAAAGGAAGTAGAACAGTGCGTTCAGAGGAGGACCATAAGGCAACCAGCAGAAGACTGATGGGATGACTTGGAGATGGAATCAGGATCAAGATCAGAAGGAAACTCCCTGGATTAGCATGATAGCAGGGAGAAAGAGCTCCCACATGTAAAAAGAATGATGTTTTCGCTCATACAAAAGTTGGGAGGGAGTCGGACAGTCACGATATATTCCCTGGGGACCCAGGATCTGGACGGGCTGAGAAATCCATTGCCCAGTATACATGAATGTGGAGGGAACTGGATTAAAACCTTTGAAGATGGTTAAAGTATTTGGAAAATTTTCACTTGTGTGTACGAGAGAGCGAGAGACAGACAGAGAGACTGACTCAGCTTTGATTTCCTGCAGCTTGCCGAATGGTTAAACCTTTGTGCTCTAGTTTGACTGCATATTTGTTTGTTGGTGATTGAATTTTTGTGATTTTGTTTTCTTGGAGCTCGAGATCCAGGAGTGATGTGAATTTAATTTGCACTTTGGGAATTTAAGGTGATATTTTGTAAAGTTTTTTTTTTAGTAGCCATGAATGTTTATGAAACAAAGGTTGTGTAAGTTAAAATGATATAAATGAAATATTAACCCACAATTTCTTCTTACAGACCGTGACTGCTCTACTGTTAATTTCCAACTGGTTACAGTTTATGTTGACATAAAAGCCAACCTTATTTAAATTTGAATCAGTTCAATATGGAGGGTGATGACATTTCAATTTGACACCGGTATGAACCTGCTCTCAAAACCCTCATTATTTGAAGCCATTGCCAAATTTCAATTTGACCCCTTTTTGATCTCATTGGCTTAATCAAAGATTTAAATAAAGGCAGTAAACACAGTAGCCCTGTAAACCCTGGCCTCAGCAGGTGCCTGCTTTTTAAAATAATAATCCAGAAGTAACATTGAGAAAAATCACCTCAGCCTTTAACATTTGCTTATTTAGTGGAGAAATTACATGAACTTTATGCAATTTAGTTTATTTAAAAACACGGAACTGAAAGTATAACGATAGATCCCAAATATCCCAAACGAACAACGTTTTTTTTTCAGAAAATGATACTGGCAGATTTTTTTGTTTGTTTGTTTAGGACTCGTATGTCTCAATTCAATCTAAAGACTGCTGCAGCTCATTGGTGATTATGGAGTGCCAGTTGTAGTTTTATTCTGCATAAATTTTCCTCCCTCACTGAGAAGTGAAGTTTTGGTTGAACATTGAGTTATGAAAATCACAAACAAAACTTAATATCTTATTTTAATATCTGTTTGGATTCGGCCATTATTTGTGCATGAGAAGTATTTTGTTACCATGCGAGTGGACAGGACGTTTTATTGCAGCTGCATTCACTTTACAGCTTTTTAACGTTGTAAATATGCAATGATGGGTCAAAACCGCTTAAGGTACCTTATCTGGGATTTAAATTGAGGGACTGGACCCAAGTAATTATAATGGTTTTTATAAATGATTTTCCACTTTGTATTAATCACTTCTAAAATGTATTATTTACTGCCTCAGTTTCCACCTCTGAGTTACACCGATTTGTTATATTAGTTATTATTTTAAAGGCCCAATTGTATTAGCCCTGTATCACAAAACCGGAATCCGTTGTGAGGTTTGATTGGTTTTATACATTTTCATATTTCCATTGATCTGTGTCATTGCCTCGTGGTTATTTTGAAGCATGGCTGCATTGAGTAATTATTAATTAAAGAAAGGAAAGATAAAGCGGATATGAAACAAAAATATATCTTCCTGATCAGTTGAAGGAATTCTGCATGTGATCCGGTAATAGAGGCTTGTCCACCTGATCGAACTCCCCAAAGCTGGGAGAAGCTAAAGGCTGAGTCTGAAAGGTCAGCTTAAAAAGAAAGGGAAAAGAAGAAACAGTGTAATGCCACTAGGGCTCAGGAATGTGAATTAGGGTAAAAGCAACAATGCTGTTTTTTTAAAAAAAAACAATCCTCAAAATTCCGAGCCTATGTCAGGCACACCTATCCTATTTGAGGATGGTGATGCCACTGATGGGGATTTTTTTCCAGGATACCCACTGAGCCCCTAACAATTTCTCATTCTCCCCAGAAAACCGCCTCATTACAATCTTTCCTTATTTTGAAAATGAAACGTCCAGTCTTCAAAGCCAATATATTGGAGATGAGTGGCCTGAACCATCTGAAACGAGGGGCCATCCAGAGAATCAGAGTAATGTGAATCAGCATGCCCCGACCACAAGAAAAAACTAGCCCAATTTGCTCAGTATGTTCAAAGGATGATATAGATGTACAGGCAGTAAAATTCTCAGAGTGGCCTGAATACGCATGGCGTGTGTTATCCGGTTGAAATAAGTGGCCATCTGCCTGACAGAAGAGTTATACAGCCCTTGAGTCAAAAATAATCGAAAAGCTGACTCATGCTTGTTAAATCTTATGTTTTTGCTCTGTATTCCTTCTCGTGTCACTGACATGATTCGAAAAACAATATAAAGCAGTCCGGGATTTTACAGTCGCAAATGAGGTAAATGGCAGTTTGCTATTGGATTGGCCTGAACCAGACTGAAACACGATCGAATTGGCAGGTGAAATCGTATATGTAAAACGCCGTAGTTCTTGCCAGTCCTGGCAGGGTGGAGTCGGACCAAGATACCCCCGGGGAGGAACCGACCTCAAATTCCCGCCGAGCAGTCATTGCTGAGCAACCCATTCCCGAGGAGACGCTGAAATGCGGACAGCCAGGCCCCGGTGCTACACTTTTGGGTCGGGGTTCACGACAGCGTATTACATCCTGTCACAATGCGGGATATACGCTCAGTATCATGCTAGAAAGAGAACATCAAACCCCATAGGACACAGACCAGTGCCCAAAGGACCTTTCAAACATTTGTTGATTGACTATGTGAACATTTTAAAGATAGTGAGAGGGAAAAGATGCACGTTGGTGGTGATTGATAGATTTAGTGAATAGGTCGTGGCAACATCCTCTGAAGGCGCAGGTTCTGGAGGCGTTGTGACATTTTAATCAAGTGAACTAAGACCAATGAGATAGGAATGTCACAATGTAATTGTGGATTGCAGAATAAAGCGCGGCCTTGTAATCGACCCATTTTACCTCACCTGTCCAACCAATACGCCCTAATGCCCATACTGGTATATGTTGTAACAGACATCTCCCCAATATGATCAAGATGAACACATCCCAAAATGTAATTACAGTATTCCTCGCTCCGCCTTCAAAGTCAACGGTACATTACCAATCCAGGCCCTTGCCCTCCATCACCAGTTTGAATTTGAATGCGTCACGCGGCGTAGTAACGTCCTGATTGGCCAATGTGTGGGAAAGTGCACCTGGACATGGGCCGAGTGACTGTTGCAGGTGTCCTACCTGCAGATACTGCGTTGAATGCCCAGCTTATCTCGTTAGCCGATACTTCGTTGTTGTGTGGCATGGAAGAAGGATTGAGGCCAACACTTCCCCTGCAATTCAGAGGCACCAGCACGCGAGTTATGCTACTAAAGAAAATTGTTATTACACCGAAGGATCAGTTTGACACACCACTTCAACAGATACTGCTTTTAAACAGGAAAGATTATGTACCTGACTAAGAGGTCGGCATTGACAGTATAGGGCAGCCAAGAGGCATCCCTAATGAATTCAAGCCCAGGAACCAGATTGATGCGGGCTGGGAAGTACTTTTCCCTTTGATTGGTTTTAGGAAAAATGCTGAATGGATTAATTGTATTTACTATCACCAGAAGAGATTTACTAACTACACCAATGCTGCCCTCTCAGTATTAGTTGAGCAGTTGGATGCAACCAGCAGAATGGCGTGGAAAAATAGGCAGACCTTGGTCTGTCTGTTGGCTGAGAACGGCGGCGTCTGTGTAATGTGTGTGGAACATCTCTGTAACTTCATACCTAATAACATTAGTCCTGAAGGGTCGTTTAGAAATCTGAGCAGAGAGGTTAAGGAGAATGCAGGATCTCATCATCATTCTTTGACTTGTTAGACAGCGTCTTCAGTGTAATGTGGCTGGGAGTAACTTGGTTTCCCAAGATTGGAATCGTTGCTGTTATCGTGTTAATGTTCCTTGCCGTTGTTCTATGCTGTGTGTTACTTCTCATCATCAGCAACTCTTCGAGGTGCTTATCTGTTCTCAGTCATCTCCCACCTCAGAAAAAAAGTTTCAGCGCTCTATTATTATGACCCGATATCCACTGAAGTGTAGCTGTCATGCGGCGCCACGACATTTTAAATTTTGTTTTGTTTCTTTTTTTAAAATTAACCTGAGTCTGTAAGGTTTTCTGGTTATTTTATGAAGTTCTAGACAATGGGGGACGGGTTTCTGGATCGGATACTCCAGGGATAGAGGGAGAACCCTCTTAGAACTGAAGTTGTATTTTTTTCTGCCCAATTTACAGCCAGGAGCTACGTGCTTTGAGTTCTGAAGGTCGGCCCTCATTGTATCTATTCTTTGTGCGAGGCCAATAGGTTTCAAATGATGAAATATACAGTAAATATGAATATATAGCTAAAACGTAATACATGTTGCGATGCCGCATTAATTAAAAATAATCCGGGTGGCAGGCTCGAGTCAACCTTGTATGACTGCGGCCGGTCAAGTGACAAAAAATGAAAAAAGTTGAACACAATGGAACGTGATGGTTTGCAGCAATCCACAAGACAATTGAGGCAGAGTCTGATTGTTGAATTGAATGCAATGCAGATTTAGTGTGATTGGTTATGCTTATGTAAAGGGGATGAGGTGTGGCTTTGAGAACAACGTAAACATTAGAGTATCCTTGTTGTTCGCGGGCTTTCGGGGTTGACTGCACTGAGGGGCACAGCTTCTGTTTGCAAATAAAGGCTTGCCATCGTGAAGAAATCTCTGCGTCTCCTGGAGGTTCCTAATAACTTCTACCAACAACAACACTTTCCTCCTGGTCTGACACATTCACTCACTCTCTCACCCACGGTCGTTACCTCCTTCCTGGTCTCACTTGTTTAATCATTCTCTCCTACCCGAGCTTGCTCAGTTTCCCCTTCCGGAATCCCTTGTTCATTCCCCATTTCTCTTCTGGTCTGAAACATTTACTCGCTCTCTCCAAACACGGCACGGTCGCTCCCTCCCTCA